>NW_006408636.1:8657949-8658393 GCF_000296735.1 Chrysochloris asiatica | reverse complement strand
CACTATTATTGTAGATTCATCTATTTCTTTCTTCAACTCTATTATAGTTTGCTTTATAGATTTTGGAGCTCTTTCATTGTGATCATAGATTAAAAAAAATTTTTTTATGGGGGGGAGCGCGAACGCAGTCCCCCACTACCACAAATTATGCAGTCTAGTTTCCCACATTTGGGAAAATCGCAGGGGTCAGCACATCTGGAGTGCAATGGATAAGCCTCTCCCTGGGAAAACCACCTTCATGATCATGGTATCTCCCCTGCCAGGTAAGTATGTGAGCATAGATATTTATTATGGTTATTTCTTCTTGCTCAATTGTCCCTTTAATCATGACATAATGTCCATCTTTATCTATTATGCTGTTTTTTGCCTTAAAGTTTATTTTATCAAAGATTAGTACTGTCACTCCTGTTTTTTTTTTTTTTTTAATTTAAGGTTTTTATTGTG
>NW_006408636.1:8655655-8657717 GCF_000296735.1 Chrysochloris asiatica | reverse complement strand
GTTGGCTTTGGCAAAATCCCTTAGCTTCTGTTTATCCTGTAATGCTTTGATTACACCACCATATTTGATTATAGCTTTGCTGGATAAAGGATTCTTAGTTGGCAGTTTTTTTCTTTCAGGGTTTTATATATGTCTCCCCATTACCTTCTTGCTTGCATGGTTTCTGCTGAGAGATCTGAGCGTAATCTGACTTACTTGCCTTTGTATATAACACTTCTGTTTTCCCTGGCTGCTTTCAGGAGTGTCTCCTTATCTTTGATTTTGGAGAGCTTGGTTATGATATGTCTTGGTGATTTTCTTTTGGGGTCTATCCTTCCTGAGTTTTGTTGAGCTTCTTGAATGTTTATCTTTTCACTTTTCAGGATGTTACCAACTGATTTTTAAAACGTAAATATTTGTTTAATTTCTACTGGGGAGAGGGAAAGGATAAATAGGACTGTTTCCAATTTGTTCTCCACTGTACACCCCCCCCACATGCATACATACACATACACACAACAAACACTTCCCAGAAAAAAACTATAAAACCAATAATCAGAAAGCAAAACACTCTTAAACTGTGCCAATACTTCACATTTTGACTAAAGGATTAGATCCTGGGAGGAAGTGCAAAATGCAAATTCAAATGACAGAAAATTGCTGAACAAACAGTATTATTCATATACAAAATATTTACATTACTGAACTATTAACAGGTGATGTTCTCCATGTTTGTAAAACTTTGGGACCACATAGCTGATTTGCTAAATCTAGTCCATGCCAGCTTCCAAAAACTATAAACATTTTTAGGTAGCTTCATATTCTGATGCCTCATCAAAATTTTCTACAAGATCTGGAACTTCCTTCTTCTCCTCAATGTCTTTTGGTTTTGGTGTTTTGCTATCCAACACTTCAGGACTGTTCAGTTAACTTCCTAAGAATTGTTAAGCTGTCAGCACCAACCTGACTTAATATTCCAGGAAGTATTTCTGTGACTAGTTTGGCTTAGTCATTCATGGCTAGTAATTGCAAAGGTGCTAGCAGAGAGATAAGCTTGGACCTTGGGATTGTTGAAATGTATAATCAATCGTCCCATCATCTTTAATCATGTTCACTTAGTCACCTAATGATTGGGAAACAATAAAAATCTTTCACATATTCTTTCCATAGCTTCCACCAATATGACTTTTTTTTTCAGATTTTATGTCATCCATTGCTTGGGACTTACTGAAATAAAGGTTAAATATGTGCTACTTAAATAGATATTTTTCTCTTTCACTTGTACATTTTCTCTGTGTGTTTTTACAGAGCTGAATTTGCATAAGTTGAATGTGCAAATAATGTGACTCCACTGTGTACACTGAGGTTGATTCCATTGGTTAAGTTACCTTGCTGGCAATGTGCTTATTGTATAAAACGGTTAGGAGAGTTAACTCTTGGCTATTTTAGAAGCATTTCATGAACCACCAAAAAATTGCCTTTGTCACAATCAAGCAGAGATGCTGAGTGTTCTCTACGGTCAGTGGAAGTGGGCTTTTCATCCTCAGAGGTGATCACTACCACTGGCAAGGAAAAAGGAAGAAGAAGATAGAGGCTTTTAAATTTCAGGCAAGACCTCTTCAATAACAGCTATATTATTCACAGTCAGTGTTTAAAGTAAACTGAAACTTTTTGTTATCAGCTGTAGCTGTTCTATGTACCATCTTCTTTATATGAAAAGTACACTGAAGCAGGGAGTGTCCTCAAACACCAACACACAGCAAAAGCAAGCTCCAATAGATCTTTTTTCCTTTGTTTTATTTTGATAAAAATGATACCGTTTGCCAATTTAACATTTTTTACATGCATAATACAATGACCTTTTGTTTACCATATTGTATGTAATCATTATCATATAAACAGTATGCATTTCCAAATTATTTCATCACCTTTAACAAAAACTCAGTGCCTCTTAAAGCTAAGAGTCACCTGTTCTTCTTCCTACCCTCATATCCATTAATAAACCTTGTTGTTGTTGTTGTTAAGTGCCGTCGAGTCGGTGCCAACCCATAGCGACCCTGTACAGGGTTTCCGAGGGTGTAAA
>NW_006408636.1:8652419-8654485 GCF_000296735.1 Chrysochloris asiatica | reverse complement strand
GGGTGTTCTTGTGCACATGCCCTCTCTTCTTATCAGCTGGATGCTTCACTCTCCACTCTAGTCCTCTGTGGCTATGTCACTGACTCTGGACCCAAGAGTCCCCAGGTCCTGCCACACTGCTGGCCAACCAGGTCTCCACCGGGATTCACAGGAGTCTATTGAACATTGTAGGTCTTAGCTTGCAGCTTCATTGCTGTTTTTCCCTCACTTCCCTTTATCACTGACGAATGTGGTCACCAATCAGAGTGTGTATTCCCATTGAGTCTTAGTCTTGGAAGAAGGTTTGCACTGAAGGGACCTGACCACTTGCCTTGATGTCTTCTGGGCAAGCAACTTGCTTGTTTTTGTAGTAAAAGTCAGTCTGCCTCTATTGTTTGTGTTTTTCCTGTAGGTCTTCCTTTCAAGAAGTATCTTCTGTTCTTCTAGCTGCTCCAGGCTGGTCTGCTCGTCCTTTCAAGTGGAAATTTCCCATCTCTGAAGATTCTGGATGTGGTTCAGGATTCCACCTATAGTCTTATGTAAAGCAGAGGCTCCGCAGGAAGCCTCCTTCCCTGGGCACGTTGTAGCCCCATTTTACATATTCCAATCATTTATAGGCAGAAGACGGACTTACAAGCTTTCTATGGTGATGTTTTTGGCTATTCCTTTTTCTCCCCCTCCAGTGTCTATTTTATAATATAATGCAAGGAAAACCAAGATTCAAAAGACAGCCAAGCATCTTAACATTATTTCCCCCTTCCCCCCATTCCAACCATGTCTCAATCTCTGTATCCCAGAGCCCTGTTGTTGCAAGGTTGTGCATACATCATTATTTACCTCTGTCCCACTTAGCCCATGCAAACCTGCCTAATTGTTCTCCCATCTGCTTTGTTCTTCTAGTCCCCTCTCCTTTCTTGTATATTGCCCCCTCCCCAGCACCCAAACTATCCTGTGTTTATTCCCTGCCCTGTGCTCCACCTTCCACGCCCTCCCCTCACCCCACCCCCATGTCCCAGCAACCAGCAAAGAATCCCCCACCCCCCTTTAGTATGGGTTCTTTTTCTTAGTCTTTTACAGTAGTCCTATGCAGTATTTCTCCTTTTGTGACTGACTAATTTCACTTAACATAACGTCCTCAAGGTTCATCCATGTCATGCGGTGGCTTGCAGCTTCCTTGTTGTTTTTCACGGTAGCATAGTATTCCATTGTGTGTATGTACCACAGTTTGTTTATCCATTCTTCAGCTGATGGGCACTTTGGCTGCCTCCATCTTTTTGCTATTGTAAACAGTGCTGCTATGAACATTGGTCTGCCTATATCCTCTCATGTTATGGCTCATATTTCTTGTGGGTTAATATCAAGTAGAGGAATTGCTAGATCATAAGATATTTCTATTCCCAACCTTCTGACGAAGCACCATATTTCTTTCCAGAGAGGTTGGACCGTTTTGCAGTCCCACCAGCAATGCAGGAGTGTCCCAGTCTCGCCACATCCCCTCCAGCATTTATTGTCCTCTACTTTTTTTTAATCTTTGCTGTTATTGTTGGTGTGAGATGATATCTCATTGTTGTTTTGATTTGCATCTCACTAATGGCTAGTGATCGTGAACATTTCATCATATTGGCTGCCCAGATCTCCCCACTGGTGAAGTGCCTGTTCATGTCCTGTGCTCATTTTTTAATTGGGTTATTTGTCTTTTTCTTATAGAGGTATTGTATTTTCCTATATATTTTAGAAATGAGTTCCTTGTCTGATGTGTCATTGCAAAAGATTTTTTCCCCATTCTGTGGCTTCCCTTTTTACTCCACTGTTGAAGTCTTTTGATGCACATAAGTTTTTAATTTTTAATATGTTCCACTCATCTATTTTGTCTACTTTCATTTGTGTGGTTTTCAAAATGTTTTGTAGTCTGTGTATTCCCTGAATTAGTGCTTCACATTTGTCTTGATCTTTTCATTGATGGCCTTCATAATTCTGGGGTTCACATTTAGGTCTTTAATCCATGTTGAGTTGGTTTTTGTATAAGGTGTGAGGTGAAGGTCTTGTTTCAATCTTTTGCATATCATTTTCCATTCTGCCAGCACCAT
>NW_006408636.1:8647692-8648580 GCF_000296735.1 Chrysochloris asiatica | reverse complement strand
GTTTTTTATTGCAATTAGCTTGGTGTATTTTTTTCCATCCTTTGACATTTAATCTGTTTTTGTCTCTGTGTGTGAAATGTGTCTCTTGCAAACAGCATGTTGAAGGATCTCGTTTTCTTATCCATTCTGCCACCCTCTGTCTCTTAACAGGTGTATTTAATCCATTTATATTCAGTGTAATTATCAATAATTACATTCAGTGTAATTATCTGCTGCCATTATGTTTGTTTTTTTGAGGTTTTGCTGCTTTTTTTGTTCTGAATGTCTTCCTTTGCTGAGTTCATGGTTTTTGTGTTCTTTCTTATGAGTTTCCTCATAGTTTTAATGTTTCCATGTTCTTCTTGCATTTTCATTCTCTTGGTATGTTGTGAAGGGTTAATATTCTTTGAGGTTGCCTTATAGTCCATTAACTTTTCTCTCTATTTAGTGCAGTGTATTTTATCCTGTAATCTACCTGACCTTCTCACCATCTAGATCTATTTTTCCATGTGTACCTTCTTTTACATTGTACTTGTTTTGATCATAGACTGACCTCCCAGATTCTCTGAGTTTGTTCTTCTAGTTTTGTTCTGTTCTCGACTCTTCCTTCTGTCGACTTAATTATGGGAGGTGTTGCCACGTGTGTTAATCTCTGGTTGTAATCTGTTCTTGTTTGTTCTCAGTCCACAGAACTCCCTTTAGGATGTTTTTCATAGCAGGATTGGCTTTGGAAAAATCCTTTAGCTTCTGTTTGTCCTGGAATGTTTTGATTCCACCGTTGTATTTCATTGATAGCTTTGTTGAATAAAGGATTCTTGGTTGGCAATTTTCTTCTTTCATGATTTTATATATGTCTCCCCATTGCCTTCTTGTTTGCATGGTTTCTGCTGAGAGATCCGAGCTTAATCT
>NW_006408636.1:8645029-8647207 GCF_000296735.1 Chrysochloris asiatica | reverse complement strand
TCTTTCTGTAGGTTGTGAATTGTTTCCAATGCTGTATCTATCTTATTTGATTGTTCCTATAGTGCTTTCCTGACTTCTTTCTTGTTTTTCTCAACTCCATTGTAAAGTGTTTTGAAACCTTTGTAAATCATTTTTCTGAATTCCTTCTCAGGCATTTCCAAGGCCTGCCCTCCTTCCAGAATGGAGTCCAGGTTTACCTCTAGGTCATTTGTGTCAGTCATTGTATCTTGTTTCTGGACATGTGCTGATATGGTCATCTGCTTTTGCTTCTTGGACATGTTTAGTGATTATATGTGGCCTTCATACTTACTTGAGTATGTGGTTTGGTATTTTTTATGCTTTCTGATTGCTTCCAGGTAGATGTGAACAGGATGTGAGCTTCCTTTTTCACTCTTCTTATGCTTAACTCAGAGTAACTTTCACAGGTATTGTCTCCCTCCCTGGTATATGGCAGTTGGTATTGGTTCTTGCTTGGGTTTTAGTCTTTTATAGAGTGTGATTGTTTCTTGGCTATATGGCAGCAGTTGCTGAGTCTTTGTGTGTAATATATGGAGAGAAAGAGTCCTCCAAAGATAGAAGGGGAGCATATAACAGCAAAACAGCACCAGTGTGGGGGGGGGGAAGACAAGAGAAACAAAACAAAAAACAGCAACAACAAAAACTAGACTGAATATTGGCGTCTATAATCACAGAAAAGGGAGAGGAGGGAGAGAAGAAAAAAAAAAAATCTGTAGCCTAATATGAATATGACTTTAATGTCCTCTCTTCAGCTTCTTGCCTTCAAAGCTGCCTGAGAGATTTCAAGCTGCCAGTGTTGGTTGTTATGCTATACCTCAGGCTTTAATTTAATTTTCATCCTGTTTTGTTTTTAAACTCTCTTTCCCTCTCTACAGCCCTGTCCTGCCTTTTCCAGTATTAAAAAACAAAACAAAAAACGTTCAGGGCCTGCTCATGGGCTGAGTATTTGTGCACATGCGTGGCAGAAGAACCCACCAGTGGGGAGGGTGGGGAGTGTCCACTTGCTCAGGATTCCCCTCTAGTCACCAGAATGAAGGTGCGCAAAGAGTGGGCACGCCAATGACCAGACACAAAAAAAAGAAAATCAGAACAAATAAAAACTGACAAAGTGTATTGTCCACCTTTGATTCAAGATTCCCAGGCATTTTTCCGTGGTGTTTCTGCTGCCTCTCTTGGTCTTGCCATTTGGTCTCACCCAAGATGTTGGTTCCTGGCCTCCGAGCCCGGCAGATTCAAAAGTACGTGACTTCTTACTTTAGCTTCAAGTTCCACAAGCTATAAACCTTCAAATTTTAAAAATATTCGTATGTCTGTGGTTCTGAGTTTTGGATCTCTGCCCTGGATCTGCTTTGTCTGGTATACTGTAGTATTGTGGACAGTGAGCTTCACTTCACCTCCACCCGAGCCATCATCAAGCCCTGCCTCCCCAATTGATTTTTTTTTTTTTTTTTAGTTATAACAGGAACTTTTTATTTGTAAGCCCACTTATATGTACCAATACACCTACAAGGCTAGAACTCTATGCAAATTTGCTTTTTGAACCTTCTGATGGGCACTGGTCAGAACTGTCATTATTACCCATCAAAATGACGAGTTCATTCATGTGGTTTTATTGGCATGTGCTTTTGTAACTTAAAGGTGTACTTTTAATTTTTTTTTAAAGGTTTTTATTATGGATTGAGTGAAAATTTACAGGGTACATCATCAATTTTACATTCAACAAATCATATACCTTGTTTCATTACAATGATTATAATCCCTTCCATGTATCATCAGTCAACAGTATTTCTCTCTATCCATTTTAGCTTTTTAAAAAACACACAAACAAAAAAACCCACTCAGGCATATATAATAAATTACATCTCCAAAGGGCACATTCTGAAAGTCTGCTCCTGGCCAACAGCTCATAGTTCTTCTCTTCTTAGTCCATGAATCGAGAGTCCTCAGCCACTCCCGCTCTCCATGCCCACATCTCTGGAGCTGCTTCTCTGGATAAGGTCGAGCATTCTATTTGTGCGTTCCTTTCTTCATGGTCCTAGGGTCCTCTGTTTCTGGACTGTAAGATTAACCACTCCCCTTTTTTTGTTACAAAACTTCTACCTTTACAATTGTGACAGTCATGATTAGTCATGATAACAGTTATTCACTGTTGAATCTTAC
>NW_006408636.1:8632474-8639322 GCF_000296735.1 Chrysochloris asiatica | reverse complement strand
TGCCCACTAGCTCAGGCACCCTTATAGTTACCTGAATGGAGGTGCGCAGACAGCAAGGGACCAATGAACAGCTACCAAAGGAGAAGAATATCCACACTTTATCTCTGCAGTTCTGCCAGGCATCAGTGATCGCTCCAATCCTTCCCCCTCTTGGTCTCACCCAAGATGGTGGCTCCTGGAGCAGCTGAGCACCTTGAATTAGATAGCAAGTATTTCTTGCTTCTGACACAAATTCTCCCAGCTATAAGCCTTCCAACCTTCTAAATATTCTTTTATATGTGGGCCAGAGTTCTGGGACCATCCCCTGAGCCTGCTTGGTCAGGTATTCTGTGTTGTTGCTGGCAGAGCTCCTGTACTGTACTTCCACCCGATCCGACATCTTGTTTATTCTGTCCCTATTGATTTTTATATATTGATGTTGTATCCTGCCATTTTGCTGAATCTTTCAATGAGTTCCAATGATGTTCTTGCTAAGTCTTTGAGATTTTCCATGTTTAGGATCATGTCATCTACAAATAGTTTTACCTTTTTGCAATTTGGACGCCTTTAATTTCCCTTCCTTGCCTTAAAGCTCTGGTTAAGACTTCCAGCACAATATTGAATAGGTAATAAAGGACATCTTTGTTTGGTTCCTGTTAACAAAGGGAATGCTTTCAGTTTCTCTCCATTGAGAGTAATGTTGGCTGTTGAATTTTATGTTTTTGCTATTTAGCACTGCAAGTTGGTTTGGAATCATAACGACCTTGAATAGGGCTTCCAAGGAGTTGCTGGTGGGTTTGAACTGCCAACCTGTAGTTAGCAGTCCAGTGCTTATCCTACAGAGACATGCCAGGACTCTTTTGGATTTATATATATATATATTCTTAATTATGTTGAGGAATTGCCCTCCTATTCCTATTTTGTTGAGTGTTTTTATCAATAGTGGTTGTTGGATTTTGTCAAATACTTCGTTATCTATCTACTGCTTGGTTGAAAGTTGGGCAATGAAGATGAGCTCCTTTCCAGACCTGAAGGGTGGTTGAGGACCGTAGTCTCAGGTTCTTTCAGACCAGTAAGCCCAGTGGGTTCTTTTGTGTTTTGTGGTTTTGTTTTTTTAAGTTTTTATTGTGAATTGAGTGAAAGTTCACAGGGCAGATCATCAGTTTTACATTCAACAAATCATACACTTTGTTTCATTACAATGATTATAATTCCCTCCATGTACCATCAGTTAACAGTATTTCTCTCTACTCATTTTAACTCTTTTAAAAAACACTCAGGCATACATAATAATTTAAACCACCAAAGGGCACATTTTGCAAGCCTGCCTCCTGGACACCAACTCTCAGTCCCTCTCTTTCCATGAATCTAGAGTCCTCAGCTACTCCCTCTCTCCATGTCCCCATCTCTGCCTCCATCTCTGGTGTCACTGCTTCTCTGGATAAGGTCCCACATTCTGCTTGTGCTCCTTTCCCTTGATGGTCCTAGGGTCCTCTGTTTCTGTACTGTAAGATTAACTACTTCCCAGTTTTTGTTACAAAACTTCTACCTTTACAATTATGACAGTCGCAATTAGTTATGATAACAATTACTCACTATTGAATCATATGAATCGTATCCCCATCTCTTTTTACCAGACCCATCTAGACAAGATGCAAACTACTCAGTGGGGACACTATCTTCCCCAACACACTCTTAAACTAAACTCCCTCTTGAAACCTTGTAAGCCAGTCACTGCGTGCCGTTATTGCCCCCTCATTTTAGGTAGCCAATGTCTAAGTTGCCTGTCCCTATCTACTCTGTGTACATTGATACTTGATGTGAAGACTCCTTCCCTTTATGTTGGTATTTTGAGCTACAACATCATTGAATACAGGTCAAGTTCATCAAATGTTAGCAATTTACCCTTGTTTCCTTTATCAGAAATTGTTTTCATTTTATCTTCCTCTAGTCAAATTCTAATTATCAAGCCATCAAGGCTAGGTTAAATGGGTACTATCTGCAAGTTTGGGTGTTCTTGTGTGTCTCCCCTCACTTCATATCACCTGGATGCTTCGTTTGCAGCTCAAGCCCTCTGTGGCTATGTCCTTGTCCATGGACTCAGTTGTCCCCAGGTCTCACCACACTTTGGACCAACCAGCCCTTCCTCTTCTCTCTTTCATCTCCAGGTCAACAGGAGTGTGTGGAACGTGGTTGAACTCAGTCCATTTCTTCATTGCTACCTTTCCTCCTCTTCTACTCACTAGTAGTCCAATGTGGTCTCCAGCAAGCTTACATGCCTGATCATGTGTTCCCTTTGGGTTTCAGTCTTAGAGGGGGGTTTGTCTTGAAAGGACTTGATTGCTTGCCTTGATGGCTTCCTGGTGAACAACTTGATTATTCTTGTAGTAGCCAGTCATGCTGACATTTTGGTTTGGGTTTTGCCAGATGATCTTTCTTTGAAGATGTATCTGCTATCTCTCTAGCTGTTCCAGGCTGGTCTGCTTGTCCTTTCTAGTGGGAGTGGCCCACCTCAGAAGGTTCTGGATGGGGCTCAGGATTCCACCTAAGGTCCTATATATACACTGCAAAGGCTTTGCAAGAAGCATATTTCACTGGGCAAGTTCTAGAACCCCTTTTAGGTATTCTAATCAGTTGTAGACTGAAGACAGGCTTACAAGCTTTCTGTAATCATGTTTCCCGATATTCCTTTTTATCCCACTCAAGTGTCTATTTACAATAGTAGAGAAGGGAAACTAATATTCATAAGACATTCAAGCATCTTAGAATTATTTCCCCTCTTCAGACTATGCCTCGATTTCTGTATCATAGAGCCCTGTTGTTCCAAGTTTGAGCATGCATCACTGTTTACCTCTGTCCCATTTAGCTCTTGCAACCCTGTCTCAGTGTTCCCCTATCTACTTTGTTCTTCCACCACCTCCCCCTTCTTGTGTATTGCCCTCCCAAACACCCGAACAACGATGTGTCTGCCCCCTACCTCTGCTCTACCGTTACTTCACTCCACCTTCTCCACCCTCCACCAGTAACCAACAAAGAATTTTTTTTCCTTCCCTTTTAGTATGGGTATCTTTTCTTAAGCTTTTACAATAATGGTCTTATGCAATATTTGCCCTTTTGTGATTGACTAATTTCACTCAGCATTACGTCCTTAAGGTTCATCTATGTATGTGGTGGCTTGCAGCTTCCTTGTTATTCTTCAAGGTAGCATAATATTCCATTGTGTATATGTACCAAAGTTTGTTTATCCATTCTTCCATTGATGAAGCCCAGTGTTTACTTAAAAAATAATTTTGAGTTTTGTTCCACACTTTCAGCCACTGTATCCAGGATCTTCTCATGTGATCCATTTAAGAGCAGTTGGTAGTGATAGCTGGGCACCATTTAGTTCTTCTGGATTCAGAGTCATGGAGACCTGTTCCATTAAATGGTTGGACTAATTAATTCCAAGCATCTTCAGTTCTCAACATTTCTTTCTTCTGCACATGGAGATACCAAAAGCTGTACCTTAGATGGCTGCTCATGAGCTTTTAATATCCCAGATGCTACTCACCAAAGTAGGATGTAGAACATTGTCTTTGTGGAATATGCTGTGTCAATTTATCATAGTGCTCTCAGGGACTATTGTATTGAGCTCTCAGGCTCAGCTAGATACTCATTATCTTAAGATGTTTGATAATGTCTAAGACATTTTCATGATTTTGCCCATTGTATGCTCCACCACATTCATAGTTGTGTTTGCTGGAAAGGCAAATACTCATGTATCAATATTCTCTTTCAAATTCTTGTATATCTGTGGGATATATATATATATATATATATATGTATATATATATATATATATATATCTACACATATACATATATAGGCAAATAAAAATATTTGCTTTTTGGTTATATTAAAAATGCCTGTACATGTACACAGCTGATGACAACATTGAGTGTGCATGTGAATTGATTCTGTTGAATAGATGAGTGACAGTGGATTCTGTGGCAAATCGTTTGCAAATCAGCCATGGCTCTGCCTATGCAATAATCCATGACAGACTTGGGTTTCAAAAAGTTTGTGCAAGATGGGTGCCAAAACAACTCACAGAACAGCATAAACAGAAGCATTTGGACATCTGCAAACAAAATTTGAACTGATACTTGAAGAAAAGTAAAAGTTTCTTTTAAAAAATTCATTACTCTTCAGGACAAACACCCTTCCACGACTGACACTCAAAGGGAATACACGAGCAGGCATGTAAGCTTGCTGGCAACCACGTTGGTGGAAGTGGGGGGAAAGCAGCAATGAAGATGTGGGCTGTCTGACTATGTTACCTGGAGTATGGTGAGATCTGGTTGGCCCAAAGTGTGATGAGACTTGGGGACTCCTGAGCCCATAGAAAGGCCACAACCACAGAGGGCTAGAACTGAGAGTGAAGCGTCCAGCTGATATGAAGTGAGAGGAGATGCACAAGAATGCCCAAACTTGCAGATAGTACCCATTTGTCCTAGCTTCAATGGCTGGATGATCAGAACTCGACTAGAGGAAGATAATTTTATTCCCCATAAAGAAAACAAGTATAAATTGTTACAATTTGATAAACATGACCTATATTTATGGATGTAGTAGCTTAAAATACCAACCAAGAAGGAAGGAATCTTCACAGCAAGGATCATTCTCATCCCCTCTGTACACAGGGTTGATAGGGATGGGCAACTTAGACATTGACTACCTAAAATGAGGAGGGGGGGACTATAAAGGCATAAAGTGACTGGCTTACAAGTTTTCAACAGGGAGTTTCATTTCAGAGTATGCGGGGGAAGGGAGAATCCCCACTGAGTGGTTTTCATCCTGTCTAGATTGGCCTGGTGAAAGGAGATGAGGATAAGAGTCTTATGATTCAATAGTGAGCAATTGTTGACATGACTAATTGCGATAGTTGCAACTGTAAAGTTAGAAGTTTTGTAGCGAAAAATGGGGAGTGGTTGATCTTACAGTCCAGGAATGGAGGACCCTGGAACCATCAATGGAGAAGAGTGGGAGTGGAGGATGGGATCTTATCCAGAGAAGCAGTGACACCAGCGATGGAAGCAGAGATGAGGACATGGAGAGATGGAGAAGCTGAGGACTCTAAAGTCACAGAAGGAGAGGGCTGTGTGCTGGCAGCTGGGGGGTAGGCTTTCAGGATGTGCCCTTTGGTTGTTTGAATGGTTGTGTATTCTTGAGTATTTTGGTGTACATCAAAACAACAACAACAAAACACACACACACAAACAAAGCAAAACAAAACCAGAGGGAATAGAAGCAAATACTGTTGAAAAACAACAACAACAGGGAATAGAAGAAAATACTGTTGAGTGATGATGTGCATGGAGGGAATTTTAATCATGGCAATGAAATGAAATATGCTAGGATGAGTGTAAAACTGATGTTCTCCCATGTATATTATCACTCAATTCACAATAAAAACTTTAAAAAAAATTCTGTTCCTAGAAAAAAAAATCATTACTGATTTAATCCATGAAGAGACATGGATTCATCACTATGAGTTTGAGATTAAACAGCAGAGTATGGAGTGGAAACATCCTCAATCGCTGACTAAGAAAAAGTTCAAAAGTTAACCACTAGCTGGAAAACTGATACTTGCTCTTTTCTGGGATTCTGAATGGCCAGTACTGGAATACTATCAGGAAAAAGGTTAAACAATCAACGGTGCTCATTACAATGAGTTGCTCACGGAAGATCTGAAACCTAAATTTTGGATTAAACATCTACAACTGCTATTCAAGGGCATTGTGATCGTGCATGACAGGGCCTGACCATACACCTCTGCCCATACAGTTGACATTCTGCAAAAACTTCATTTTGAGGTGTTAAAGCATCTTCCCTATAGTCCTGATCTTGCTCCATTGGTCTTTCACCTGTTTGGTTCCCTGAAAGTAGCCCTTTGAGGGTGAGATTCACCACTGATGATAAAGTGAAGACAGCAGTACATTCATGGCTCACAGCTCAGCCTAAAACATTTTAAAATAAGGAAATATGAAAGCTTGTGGACAGATGGACGAAGTGTATCGAAAAGCAAGGAAATTATGTCAAAAAATGATGTATTTGTCTTTTCTGAAAGTGGATTAATATAAATTCTACAGCCAGAGTGCAGATAATTTTTGAATTATTGATGTGTGTGTGTGTGTGTATTCCATTTTTCCTCCCATACCTACTCAGAACCTGTATCTACCCACAGAACATTGTTGTTCCAAGGTGTATATATATCACTATTTATTTCTATCCCCTTTAGCCCTTGTATACCTTCCTGTGACTTCACATGTCTTCATCCTTCTTATGCCAACCTCCCTCTTCCTGTATATTGCCCTCTCCCTTCCTATATATTTCCCTCCCCGTCACTCGAGTTAGCATGTGTCTACCTCCTACCCAATGAGCTAATCTTCCTTCACTCCCACCCCTAGAAACCACCAAAGAAAATTTCTTTTTTCTCTTTCAAAATCTTGTATGTTTGGGGATATATAAATATACCTATCTCATTCTTTTCCCACACTCATTCAGCATGTGTCTCTGTCCATCCACAGAACACTGTTGTCCTAATGTTGTACATATATCACTATTTACCTCTATTTATTTTAGCCCTTGTATACCTTCCTGTTTTTTCACCTGTATTTATCATTCTTTTGCCAACCTCCTTCTTCACATATATTTCTTTTTCCCCTCTTGTGTTTTTTCTTCCCTGTCACCTCAGTTAATATGTGTCTACCCTATAACCACATGATTCACTATGACAGAAATGACAAATAAAGAGGAATGGTGTTGCATTCATTGTCAAAAAGAACATATCCAGATCAGTCATGAGGTACAATGCTGTCTGTGATAGG
>NW_006408636.1:8622829-8631334 GCF_000296735.1 Chrysochloris asiatica | reverse complement strand
GAGGCAGCACAGGAGGCACTCACTCATCTCTGCCAAGAAATTTGGAAGACAACTATCTGGTCAACTGATTGGAAGAGATCTATATTTGTGCCCACTCCAAAGAGAGGTGACCCAATGGAATGTGGACATCATCGGACAATATCTTTGATATCCCATGCGAGTAAAGTTTAAGTTTTACTAAAGGTAATACAGAAATGGCTAAAAGCATACATTGACAGAGAATTCCCAGAGGTTCAAGCCAGATTCAGAAGAGGCTGTGGAATTAGTTTTTTCGTTGCTGATGTCTGATGGATCTTGGCTGAAAGCAGAGAATATCAGAAAGATGTTTACCTGTGCTTTATTGACTATGTAAAGGCTTTCTATTGTGTGGCTCATTACAAACTATGGAAAACTTGTGAAGTATGAGTATTCCTGAATACTTAATTGTGCTCATGAGGAATCTGTACCTGGACCAAGAGGCAGTTGTTTGATCAGAACATGGGAACACTGAACGGTTTAAAATTAAGAAAGGTGTGTGGCAAGGTTGTATTCTTTCACCATACTTATTCAACCTGTATGCTGAGCAAATAATCCGAGAAGCTAGGTTATATGAAGAAAAACGTGGCATCAGGATTGGAGGAAGATTCATTAACAACCTGCGATATGCAGATGATACAACCTTGCTTGCTGAATGTGAAGAGGACTTGAAACATTTACTGATGAAGATCAAAGAGCACAGCCTCCCATATGGATTCCATCTCAATGTAAAGAAAACAAAACTCCTCACCACTGGACCAATAAACAACATTCTTATCAACGGAGAAAAGATTGAAGTTGTCAAGGACTTCACAATCTTCTTGGATCAACTATCAACACTCACAAAAGCAGCAGTCAAGAGCTCAAATGACGTATTGCATTAAGCAAATCTGCTGCACAAGATCTTTTTAAAGTGTTGATGAGCAAAGATGCCAGTTTGAGGACTAAGATGTGCTTGACCCAAGCCATGGTATTTTTAATAACCTCATATGCATGCAAAAGCTGGACAGTGAATAAAGAGGACCATAGAAGAATTGATGCTTTTGAGTTTCGGTGTTTGAGGAGAATATTGAAAGTGCCATGGGCTGCCAAAAGAACCAATAGATTTGTTTTGGAAGAAGTGCAGCCAGAACTCTCCTTGTAGGTCAAGATGGCCAAACTTCATCTCTCATACTTTGGACATATTGTCAGGTGGGACCAGTTGCTGGAGAAGGACATCATGTTTGGTAAAGTGGAGGATCAGAGAAAAAGAGGAAGACCCCCAATGAGATGGATCAGTCAAGTGGCAACATCGATGGACTCGCGTGTGTCAATGGTAGTGAGGTTGGCCCAGGATGGGGTAGTGTTTCGTTCTGCTGTGCATAAGGTCACTATGGGTCAATACATACTCGATGGCACCTAACAACAACAACCCTATAACCAGTGAATTACTCTTCCTCCTCTCCCACTCCTAGCAACCATCAAATAATGTTTCTTTTTTCTCTTCCAAATCCTTATACATTTGTGGGATATATAAATATATGTCCCACTCTTCCTCCCTTACCCATTCAGCCTATGTCTAAATCCATGTATCTGTGCACAGAACACTGTTGTTCGAAGGTTGTGTAACTATCTCCTTTAGCTCATGCATACCTCCCTGTGTCTTCACCTATCTTATACATTCTTCTGTGAAACTCCTGTTTATATATTGCCCTCCCCCTTCTTGTACATTGACCTCCCTGTCACCCAAGCTAACGTATGTCTGCCCGTTAGCCAGTGAATTACTATCCCCTTCCTCCCACCTCTGGTAAACATAAACTAATATTTCTTTTAGTCTGGAAACCTTTTTTGAAACTTTTACAATAATGGTCTTATATAACATTTGTCTAATTTCATTTAGCATAATGTCCTCCAGGTTAATCAAAGTTATGAGGTGTTTCATAGATTCATCGTTATTCTTCAGCGTTGCATAGTATTACACTGTGTATATGTACCAAAGTTTCCTTATTCATCCATCCATTGTTGGACAATTAGGCTGTCTGCATCTTTTTGCTGTTATGAATAGGGCTGTTAAGAACATTGGTGTGTCCTGGCTCTTCATTCTTGTGGATATATACCAAGCAGAAGGACTGCTAGGTCATAAGGTATTTATATTTATAACTTTCTGAGGAATCACTATACCATTCACCAGAGTTGTTTAACCATTTTACAGTCCCACCAGCAATACAGGAGGGTCCAAGTCTCTGCACACCCTAGCCAGCATTAGTTGTTTTCTGTTTTGTTTTTGTTGTTTTTTAGCTTCACTGTCAATAGTGTGAGATGACATCACATTGTTTTGATTTATGTCTCTCTAAAGGAGCTCTGGTAGCGTAGTGGTTACAAACTGGGCTGCGAACTGCAAGGTCAGCAGTTTGAAACAACCAGCTGTTCCACGGGAGAAAGATGGGGCTTTCTGCTCCTGTAAAGATTTACAGCCTTGGAAACCCTGTTCAGGGTCGCTATGGGTCAGAACTGACTCAATGGCACTTAAAAACAACAATGGCTAATAATTGTCAACATTTCTTCATATATTTGTTGGCAACCTGGATGTATTTCTTGTTGCAGTGTCTGTTCATGTCCTGTGCCTATTTTTTAATTGGGTTGTTTGTCTTTTTCTTGTAGAGGTGTTTTAGTTTTCTATAAATTTTAATTAGTCCCTTGTCTGGTAATGTTGTTGCAAACAATTTTTTTTTTTCATTCTGTGGGCTCCCTTTCTACTCTTTTTTGCGACATCTTCTGATGCTAATTTTTAGGAGGTCCCAGTCATCTATTTTGTCTTTTACTGCTTGTGCATTTTTTTGTGTGTTTTTTAAAAAAATGTTTAACAGTGTATGTATACTATGTATTAGAGCTCTTAAGTTTGTCCCAAATTTTTCATTGATGATCTTTAAAATTCTAAGTTTTACATTTAGGTGTTTAATTCATGTTGAGTTTTTTTTTGTAAATGGTGTTAAGGTATGAGTCTTGTTTCATTCTTTTGCAAATCAATTTTCAGTTATGCCAGCACCATTTGTTGAAGAGAATCTGGGATGTCAGTCTATGATCAGGACTACTACAAAGTGAAGAGAGGGAAAAATATAGTTACAGAATTTCAGGTGGTGAGGAGGTAACTGACTACTTTTAAATGAGGAAGAAATGAATAAAGTACAAGATAACCTCAAAGTAACTTTATATATCTTCACGTTAAATCAAGGAAAGGAAAATCCAGAAAGAGTTTTATAAACATTAACACTAAAAAGAAATTGACAAGAAAAGCACACACGCACGCACACACACACACACACACACAAATGAACTTAGCACAGGAAAGCATGAAGAAGTTTAGGGAGGCATGTCAACTCTCAAGCCCATGGACACTGACCTAGCCCCTGGGGGTTAAAGTTAAGAGTGAAGCAGCCGGGTGATCTCAAGTGGGATGTGAGAACTCCCAAACTTGCAGATAGTACCCATTTGACCTAGCTTGAATGGCATGCTGACCAGAACTTGACCAGAAGAAGATAAAGAAGTCTGAAGTCATACAGGGAGCAAGCATAGATTGCTACAATTTGATGAACTGGACCTTTGCTTATGGATGTAGTTGCTCAACATTCCATCTGAAAGGGAAGGATTCTTCATATCAGGGATCAAGCTTGCCTTCTCAGTTCACTGGGTTGATAGGGATGGGCAACTTAGACATTGGTTATAAAAAATAAGGGGCTATAAAGGCACCAAGTGGCTGGCTTACAAGCTTTCATGAGTGTGCTTAGTTTCAGATTGGGGCGGGGGGTAATTTAAAGTCCCCACTGAATAGTTTCCCTCTTGTCCAAATGGGTCTGGTGAAACAGGGTAGGGATGATACTGATAGGATTTTATGATTCAGTTGTGAGTGTTATGAGGACTACCTGCAATGGTCACAACTGTAAATGTAGAAGATGTGTAACTAAAAGGAGGGAGTAGTTAATCTTTCACTTCAGGAACAGAGGACCCCAGGCTCAGCAAGAGGGAAGAGCATGGGATTCTACCCAGCAAAGTGATGACAGCAGATACATTAGCATAGGGGGTGGCATAGAGAGATAGAGCATCCGAGGACTACAGGCTCATGGATTGAGAAAGGCTGTGTGCCTGCAGGCAGGAGGCTGGCTTACAAAGTGTGCTCATTGGACATTTAAACAAATGTATTTTTTCTGTTTTGTAAGTGTACATAAAAAAAGGGGATGGGAGGACAAAGGCAAATACTGTTGACAGATGATATATGGAGGGGATATAATCATTGCAATGAAACAAAATATGATTTATTAAATGTAAACCTGGTAGTCTGTCCTATAAACATTCACTCAATTCACAACAAAAATTTATATATGTATATATATGGAGTCCTGGTGTGGTGCTGTGGGTTAATGAACCAGACTGCAAAGCCATTTGAACTGCAAGGTCAGTGGTTCAAGCTCATCAGCTGTTCCTTGGAAACCCTATACAGGGTTGCTGTGGGTAGGAATTGACTTGGCAACACTTAACAACACAACAATATCTATCTATCTAGCTATCTTTAAAAACTAACAAACAAACAAAGTGAGCAGGAGTGGCAGTATTAATCTTTGATAAAACAAACTTTAAGGGAAAAACCAGCATAAGAGACAAAGGACATTATCTCATGATAAGAGGATATAACCATATTAATATCTATTCTCCCAAAGAAAGAACTGCAAAATACATAAATCAAGATCTAATAGAATTAAAGAAAGAAATAGAAAACTCTACAATAAAAGTGGGAGGTTTTAATACACCACTTTCAAAAACAGGACAGACCAACCAGAAAAAAACTCAACAAAGACACAGATGAACTAAACAACAGAATCAATCAAGCAAAGATTCTTCATATAAGAAGCATGCTGTCTCCTCAGTGGATTGGGTTGATAGGGATGAGCTATCAAAAACGGGAGGACTATAAAGGCATTCCTGGTGTGGCACTGGTTAATGCATTGGATTGCAAGGTTGGTTTGAACTGCAAAGTCGGTGGTTCAGGCTCATTAGCTACTCCTCAGAAATCATATACAGGGTTGCTATGGGTTGGAACCGACTCGATGGCATTTAACAACAACAACAATTATAAAGGCATGAAGTGGCTGGATTACAAACTTTCACGGATGTGCTTAGTTTCAGAATGAGGGGGATAAGGTAGAATCCCCATTGAATAATTTTTTCTCTTTTCCAAGTGGGTCTGGTAAAAGAGGGTGGGGATGATGCTGATAGGACTTTATGATTCAATTGGGAATAATTGTTAGCAGGGTTAATTATAACTGGAATTGTAGAATATGTAACTTAAAGGGGGGAGTAGTTAGTCTTTCATTTCAAGAACAGATGATCCTAGTATCATCAAGAAGGAAGAGCATGAGTGGAGCGTGAGATCCCTATGGAGAAAAGTGGTGACAGCAGAAACGGTGGCAGAGGTAGTGGCATGAAGAGACAGAGTAGCTGTGGATTCTAGGCCCATGGACTGAGTAAGGTTGTGTGCCAGCAGGCAGGAGGCTGACTTGCAGTATGTGCCCTTTGGACATTTTAATTAATATATATATATATTGTTTAGTATGTGAATATCAAATATTTTTGCTTTGTTCATTTATGAAATATAGGATGTAAATGGGAGCCACAGGGAGGAAGTAGGATAACTGTTGTTGCAGGAATGAAATTGTAATCATTGAGATGAAACAAAGACTATAATTTGTTGAATGTAAAGCTGATGATCTTGTCTGTAAACCTTCACTCAATTCAATAAAAAAAAAAGAAAAACAAGAATTCATACCTATTGATAATTATACCAAATGTAAATGGATTAAATATCCAGTCAAGAAACATAAAGAGCAGAATAGATAAGAAAAACCTTCAATATGCTGTCTACAAGAAACATATCAAAAAGATGGAGATACCTTAAATGCCAGTCAACAGTTGAATGGTTAAACAATCTTTGGTACATACACACAGTGGAATACTACAAAACACTGAAAGAAGAATAATGAATCTTTGAAACATCTTATAACATGGCTGAACCTGGAGGACATTATGCTGAGTGAAATTAGTAAATCACAAAAAGACAAACACTGTATGAGACCAACATTGTAAAAACTTAAAATAAATATTTTCTTGATGAAAGAAATGATGTATGATGGTTATGGGGATGGGGCAGGAGGGAAAGTTATTCATGGTGTTTGTGGTGGTGATGTGCCCTGGAGTTGGTTTTGACTCATAGTGACCCTGTACAGGGTTTCTGAGGCTGTAAATCTTTATGGGAGCAGGAGACACAAGTTAACATGGGACACAGTTGGCTGAGGAAAGATGAAAGTAGACACAAGGAGAATGCAATAATTAAAGGGAATAGAGGTAAATACTGTTAACTGTTGGTTAACAACCATGTAATGAAGCAAAGTATATAATTTGTTGGATGTAAAACTGATGATCGGCTCCATTAACTTTCACTCAATTAACAATAAAAAGTTTAAAAAAGGGAGAAAAAAACAAAAAGAAGAAGGAACCAAAACCAACACATTATCACATTTCTAACAATTAGTAAACAACCAGTAAAGTAAGCCTACAGTCACCAGAAGAAAAGAAATAATAATGATTAGATCAGAAATAAATGAATTAGAAAACAGAAAAACAGTAGAAAGAATCAACAAGACAAGAAGTTGGTTCTTTGAAAAGATTAATAAAATTGAAAAACCACTGACAAATCTAACAAAAGAAAAAAGGGAGTATACGCAAATAACACACATAAGAAACTATATGGGGGGAGGGGGGCTGGATGGTGACTAGGGTGGTGGTGCAGTGAAGTTCGCCATCAGCCATACCACAGAATACCAGGCAAAGCAGATCCAGGGCAGAGCTCCAAAACTTGGAACCACAGAGCTAGGAATATTTTAAAAGTTTGAAGGCTTATAGATACTGGAACTTGAAGCTAAAATAAGGAATCACGTATTTTTGAATTTGCCGGACTTGGAGGGCCGAAGCTGACATCTTGGGTTAGACCAAACAGCAAGACCAAGCAAGGGAGCAGAAACACCACAGAAAAACGCCATGGGAATCTTGGAACAAAAGTGGACAATACGCTTTGTTGGCTTTGCTTTGTTCTGATTTTCTTTTTTTCTTTTGGTATCTGGTCATTAGCACACCCACTGTTTGCACCAATCCATTCTAGTGACTAGAGGGGGAGCATGAGTGAGTGGACACCCCCTACCCTCACTACTGGTGGGTTCTTCTGCCACGCATGCGCACAGATACTCAGCCCAAGAGCAGGCCCTGAACGTTTATTTGTGTTGTTGTTGTTTTTTTAATATGGGGAAGTCTAGGACAGGGCTGTAGAGAAGGAAAGAAAGTTTAAAAACAAAGCAAGCCGAAAATTTAATTTAAATCTGAGGTATAGCATAACAACCAACAGTGGCATCTTGAAATTGCTCAGGCAGCTTTGAAATAAGAAGCTGAAGAGAGGACATTAAAGTCATACTCATATTAGGCTACAGATTTTTTTTTGCCTTCTCTCTCTCCTCTCCCTTTTTTATGATTATAGACTACAGTATTCAGTCTAGTTTTTTTTTCCTTATTTCTTTTCGCTGGTGCTGTTTTGCTCTTATATGCTCCCCTTGCTAGTTTTGGTGAACTTTCTCTCTATATATTACCCAAGAAGAGTCAGCAACTGCTGCCATATAGTCAAGCTACAATCACACTCTATAAAACACCAAAACCCAGGCAAGAACCAATACCAACTGCCATATACCAGGGAGGGAGACAACACCTGTGAAAGTTACTCTGAGTTAAGCAATAAGAAGAGTGAAAAGTGAAGCCCACATCTTGATCACACCTTCCTGTAAGCAATCAGAAAGCACAAAAAATACCAAAACACATACTTAATTAAGTATTAAGGCTCCAGATAAACACTAAACATGACCAAGAAGCAAAAGCTGATGATCATATCAGCACATGTCCAGAAACAAGATAAAATGTCTGACACAAATGACCTAGAGGTAGACCTGGACTCTATTCTGGAAGGAGGACAGGCCTTGGAAAAGCCTGAGAAGGAATTCAGAAAAATGATTATAAAATGTTTTAAAACACTTTACAATGGAGTTGAGAAAAATAAGGAAAAAGTCAGGAAAGCACTGCAGGAACATTCAAATAAGATAGATACAGCATTGGAAACAATTAAAAGCCTACAGAAAGACATCCAAATGATCAATAATAGAATATCAGAAATAGACAATATTTTGAAAGGACAAAGGAGTAGAACAGACGAGATGGAAGGCAGAACCAGTGAGCTGGAAGACAAATCTCTTAATACCACTAACATAGAAGTTGTTGTTGTTATGTGCCATCGAGTCGGTTCCGACCCATAGCGACCCTGTATAGGTTTCTGAGGGTGTAAATCTTTACGGGAGTAGAAAGCCTCATCTTTCTCCCGCGGAGCAGCTGGTAGTTTCGAACCGCTGACCTTAAGGTTCGGCAGCC
>NW_006408636.1:8600284-8604699 GCF_000296735.1 Chrysochloris asiatica | reverse complement strand
AATTGATGCCTTTGAATTGTGGTGTTGGAGGAGAATACTAAAAGTGCCATGGGCTGCCAAAAGAACCAATAGATCTGTTTTGGAAGAAGTGAAGCCAGAGTGCTCCCTGGAGGCCAGGATGGCTAAGCTTCGTCTCTCATACTTTGGACATATTGTCAGGAGGGAACAGTTGCTGGAGAAGGAGAAGGGTAAGATGTAGGGTAAGAGAAAAAGAGGAAGACCCCCAACGAGACGGATAAGCCAGGTGGCATCATTGATGGTGCAAGTGTGGCGGCAGTAGTGAGGTTGGCCCAGGATTGGACATTGTTTTGTTCTGCTGTGCATGGGGTCGTTATGAGTCGGTTCCCACTCGATGACACCTGACTACAACAACAATGGACCAGAATGGACTCTACAGCACTTAACAACAACAACAACAACAAAGGCTTTTGATTCATATGTTTGTTGGCTGTCCAAATCTCCTCATTGTTGAAGTGTCTGTTCACATCCTGTGCCTATTTTTTAATTGGTTTATTCGTCCTTATCTTGTTGAGGTGTTGTGTTGCTGTTGTTAAATGCCGTCGAGTCGATTTTGACCCATAGCAACCCTGTATAGGGTTTGCGAGGAACAGCTGGTGAGCTTGAACCGCTGACCTTGCAGTTCAAATGGCTTTGCACTAGCCATTAGAGAGATGCAAATAAAAAACAACATTGAGATATCAACTCATACCAGCAATAACAGCAAAGATAAAAAAAGTAGAGGACAATAAAAGCTGGTGAAGATGTGGAGAGACTGGGACCCTCCTACATTGCCAGTGGGATTGCAAAAGAGTCCAACCACTCTGGAAAGCAATATGGCACTTCCTCAGAAGGTTGGAAATAGAAATACCTTATCATTCAGCAATTTCTCTACTTGGTATTTACCCAGAAGTAATACGAGCCATAACACGAGTCAATATATGCACACCAATGTTCATAGCAGCCTTATTTACAATAGCAAAAATATGGAGACAGCCTAAGTGCCCATCAATGGAAGAATGGATAAACAAACTTTGGTACATATACACAATGGAATATTATGCTACCTTGAAGAATAACAAGGAAGCTGCAAGCCACTGCATAACATGGATGAACCTTGAGGACATTATGCTAAGTGAAATCAGTCAGTCACAAAAGGAGAAATACTGCATAGGACCATTATTGTAAAAGATTTAGAAAAAGAACCCACATTAAAAGGGGGAAAAATTCTTTGCTGGTTACCGGGTTTATGGGATGGGGTGAGGGAGGCGGGGGGAAGGTGGAGCACAGGGTATGGAATAGACACAGGATAGTTTGGGTGCTGGGGGTTGGACAATACTCTAGAAGGGGGAGGGGAAAGGAAGAACAAGGCGGATGGGAGAACAGTTAGGTAGGTTTGCATGGGCTAAATAGGACAGAGGCAAATAAGGATGTAAGCACAACCTTGGAACAACAGGGTCTGTGATACAAGGATTGAGGCATGGTTTGAATGGGTAAAGGTAGGGAAATAATGTTAAGATGCTTGGCTGTTTTTTAAATCTTTGTTTCCCTTACCTACTATTGTAAAATAGACACTTGAGGAGAGAGAAAGGAATAGCCAGAAACATCACCATAGAAAGTTTGTAAGTCCATCTTCAGCCTATAACTGATTGGAGTGCATAAACTGAGGCTAGAACTTGTCCAGTGAAGGAGGTTTCCTGCAGAGCTTTTGCATTGTATAAGACCATAGGTGGAATCCTGATTCCCCATCCAGAATCTTCTGAGGTGGAAAATTTCCACTTGGATGTTGGATTTTGTCAAATGCCTTTTCTGCATCAATTGATGTGGTTCTTTTCCTTTTTTATTTATATGCTGAATTATGTTAATTGTTTTTCTAATATTGAACTATCCTTGCATCCCTGGCATGAATCCCACTGGGTCATGATGTATATATATATATTTTTTTCATATGTTGTTAAATTCTATTTTGCTGAGAATTTTTGCATCCATATCCATGAGGGATATTGGTCTATAATTTTCATTCTTAGTGATGTCTTTGCCTGGTTTTGGTATGAGGGTTATGTTTGCTTCATAAAATGTATTTGAAAGTTTTCCATAATTTTCTATATTCTGGAGTAGTTTGAGTAAAATTGGTGTCAACTCTTCTTGAAATATTTGGTAAAATTCATCAGTTAAACCATCTGGGCCTGGACTTCTTTCGTTGGGTGTTTTAAAATTACCTAATCAATATCGTCTTTTGTTATAGATTTGTTCTAGTTTTCTACTTCAATGTGTGTTAGTTTAGGCTATTGTTATTAAGTGCTGTCTAGTCAGCTCCAACTCATAGCGACCCTGTATAGGGTTTCTGAGGAGTGGCTGGTGATTTGAACTGCCAGCCTTAAGGTTCAAACTGACTTTGTGGTCCAGTGCTTATCCTACAGTGCCATACCAGGACTCCTTAGTTTAGGTAGGTCAGTTTTTTCTAAAAGATTATCCATTTCTTCTAGATTTTCAAATTTGTTTGAGTACATCTCTTTATAGTATTGTTATTATCCTTTTTATTTCTGTTGATGTCACCCATACCATTTTTTATGCATGTTATTTGCATCTTCTCCCGGTTTTCTTTTGTTAGATTTACCAATGGTTTGTCAATTTTATTAATCCTTTCAAAGAACCAGCTTCTTGTCTTGTTGGTTCTTTCTATTGTTTTCTGTTATCTAATTCATTTCTTTCTGCAGTAAACTTTATTCTTTCTTTTCTGCTGCTGATCTTTTTCTAAGTGTTGGAGATGTGTTAATGTGTTGATTTTGGATGTTCTTCTTTTTGGATGTGTGCATTTATAGCTATAAATTGCCTTCTCAGCACTGCTTTTGCTGTGTCCCAAAGTTTTTGGTATGTTGTGTTTTTGTTCTCATTGGATTCAAGGGCTTAAAAAAATTATTGTGAATTGAGTGATAGTTTACATGACAGAACATCACTTTACACTCATCCTATCGTATTTTGTTTCATTGCAATGACTACAATCCCCTCCATGCATCACCATTCAACAATTGCTTCCATTCCCTCTGTTTTTTTTTTTTTTGTTTGTTTGTTTGTTTGTTTTTTAATGTACACTGAAGCACTCAGGAATATATAATCATTCAAACAACAATCAAAGCATTATTTGAATGATCATATATGCACGTATACATGTATATACATTATATACACAAGCAAGCCTGACCCTCTCCTCCTCGCTGCCAGCGCACAGCCCCTCTCCCTCCTTGAGTGTAGAGTCCCCATCTGCTCCATCTCTCTATGTCATTGTCTCTGCTTCCATCTCTGGTGTCACTGCTTCTCTGAATAGGTTCCCACACTCCAGTCTTCTTCCTTGATGGTTCCAGGGTCCTCTGTTCCTGGACTGCAAGATCAACCACTCTGCTCCTTTTGTTACAAAACCTCTACTCAAGGGATTTTTTAATTTTGTTTTTTATTTGTTCAATTACCCATTAACTTTTAAGCAGGGTGTTTTATTTTGTTTACTTGGTCTTCCTATAATTGACTTCTAATTTTATAGCATTGCGATCTGAGAAGATGGTTTGTAATATTTTTATATTTATTGAGACTTGTTTTGTGGCCTAACTCATGGTCTGTTTAGGAGAATATGCACTGGAAAAGAACCTGTATTGTGCTTTTGTTGGATTGAGTGCTGTGTACAAACATATGAGGTCAACTTATTTGACTGTGTTGTTTAGTTTGTCTTGTCTTTGTGAAGTTTTTTTCTGGTTGGTCTGTCCTTTTATGAAAGTGATGCATTAAAGTCTACTACTATTATTGTGGAGTCCTGGTGTGGTGCTGTGAGATAAAACACTAGACCACAAGGTCTGTTTGAACCACAAAGTCTGTGGTTCAAACTCACCAGCAGCTCCTCGGAAACACTATATATGGTCGTTATGTGTTGGAACCGACTATTTGGCACTTTTTGGCCAACCATTTGGCTGAATGATTGGAAGAGATCCATTCCAAAGAGAGGTGACCCAATGGAATGCAGATATCATTGGACAATCTCTTTGCTATCTCAAGCGAGTAAAGTTTTGCTAAAGGTAATACAGAAATGGATACAATCATACATTGACAGAGAACTTCCAGAGGTTCAAGCTGGATTCATTGTTAATGTCCGATGGATCTTGGCTGAAAGCAGAGAATATCAGAGAGATGTTTACCTGTGCTTTATTGACTACGCAAAGGCTTTCGATTGTGTGGATCATGACAAGCAATGGATAACATTGTGAAGTATGAGTATTTCAGAACACTTAATTGTACTCATGAGGAATCTGTACCTGGACCAAGAGGCAGTTGTTGAAACAGAACATGGGAACACTGAATGTTTTAAAATTAAGAAAGGTGTGCAACAAGGTTGTATTCTTTCACCATACTTATTCAACCTGTATGCTGAGCAA
>NW_006408636.1:8598174-8599629 GCF_000296735.1 Chrysochloris asiatica | reverse complement strand
TTCATCTCTCATACTTTGGACATATTGTCAGGAGGAAACAGTCACTGGAGAAGGACATCATGTTTGGTAAGATGGAGGGTCAGAGAAAAAGAGGAAGACCCCCCAATGAGATGGATCGGCCAGGTAGCAGCATCGATGGACTCAAGTGTGGCAACAGTAGTGAGGTTGGCCCAGGAACGGACATTGTTTCGTTCTGCTATGCATAAGGTCACTATGAGTCAGTGCCGACTCGATGACACCTAACAACAATATTTGGCACTTAACAACAGCAACTGTTGTTGTAGAGTTGTATATTTCATTCTTCAATTCTATTAGAGTATGATTTATGTATTTTGAGGCTTTTTTGTTAGATATTTATTATGGTTATCTCCTTTTATTGAATTGACCCTTTAATCATGAGCTAATGTCCTTCCTTGTCTCTTATGCTGGTTTTTGCTTTAAAGTCTGTTTCATCAGAGATTAATATTGTCACTTTTGTTTGTTTTTGATTGCCGTTAGCTTGATAAATTTTGTCTATCCTTTCAATTTTAATCTATGTTTGTCTTTGTATGTAGGGTGTGTCTCATGTAGACAGCATATTGAAGGGTCCTGTTTTCTTATCCATTCTGCTACTCTCTGTCTCTTGACTGGTACATTTAATCAATTGACATATAGCATAATTATCAATAGGTATGAATTGATTGCAGTCATTTTGCTGTGTGTTTTTTTGTGGTGCTGTTGGTTTCTTCTGCATATTTTCCTGTGCTGAGTTTATTTTTTTGTGCTTTTTCTTGCCAATTTCTTGAGTTTGAATGTTTACAAAATCTTCATGTATTTTCCTTTCCTTGATTCGATGTGAAGGTTAATTAAGTTTCTTTGACTTTACTCTGTAATTTATTAATTTCTTCCCCAATTTAGATCAGTCTGTTTTATCCAGAAATCTATATTACTTCTTCACCATTTGGTGTTCTGTAACTACTTTCCCCACTTTATGCTTTGTTGTTGTTTTCAATATAGATTGATATCTCAGATTCCCTATTTTCAGTCTTGGACTTTTGTTCTACTTTGGATTGAAGTCTGATGGTGTTGCTGTGTATTTCAGTCTCCTGTTGTTGTCCGTGTTGTTGTTTCTCAGTCCAAATAACTCCCTTTAATATTTTTTGTAAATTTGACTTGATTTTTATAAATACCTTCAATTTTTTTTCAATCTGGAAATGTTTTAATTTTACCATCATATGTGTGGGAGCGTTTTTCTGGGTATATGATTTTTTTTTTTAATGTTTTATTGTGAATTATGTGATAGTATACATGGGAGACCATTAGCTTTACATTCACTCTATTGTATACAGTCTCATTGCCATGGTTACAATCCCCTCCATGCATCATCAACCAAGCAAAGGGTATACCCTGCAAGCCTGCCCCTGATACTCCCGGGTCTTCAGCACACAGTCCCTTTCTCTCTCTGGATCTAAAGTC
>NW_006408636.1:8590293-8596891 GCF_000296735.1 Chrysochloris asiatica | reverse complement strand
CTGTATCCCAGAGCCCTGTTGTTCCAATGTTGTGCATACATCATTATTTACCTCTGTCCCACTTAGCCCATTCAGACCTGTCTAATTGTTCTCCCATCTGCTTTGTTCTTCCATTCCCCTCTCCCTTCTTGTATCTTGCCCCCCTCCCAGCACCCAAACTATCCTGTGTCTATTCCCTGCCCTGTGCTCCACCTTCCCCTGCCTCCCCTTATGCACCCCCAACATCCCAGCAATCAACAAAGAATCCGTCCCACCCCCCTTTAGTATGAGTTCTTTTTTTTAGTCTTTTACAATAGTGGTCCTATGCAGTATTTCTCTTTTTGTGTGGGTATGTGATTCTTGGTTGGCAGTTTTTTCTTTCAAAGTTTTTTTAAATGTCTCCCCATTGCCTTCTTGCTTGCCTGGTTTCTACTGAGAAATCAGAGTTTGATCTTACTGGTTTTCCTTTGTAGGTAACATTTCATTTTTCCTTGCCTTCACAACTGCCTGAGAAAGTTCAAGATGGCCACACCCAGATCGCCATCCTCCTTTCCTTCGTTCCCCCTTTTTTTCTCTACTCTGCGTGTCTGTTCAACTACCTCTCCTAGTTAGAGCCAGTCCAGGGCTGAATAGGGTCAACGCTGCAGTTTCTGAGTAGAGTCTGCCCTAGTGAGGTTATAGTGAACCTCCTGGGGGCTCACAACCTCCTAGCGACTCCAACTTCCTGGAAATCAGGAGATTCTCTGGGTGTGTATGCTCATAGGAAATAAATAAATAAATAAATAAATAAAATGGCACCCTTGTCTCCACAGGCCACAGGTAGGTTTCTGAAATGCAGATATGTTTTGTCATCTCTAAAGCCGTTTACAAACTCTTAAGATGGCAGTGGCAGGTTCCATCGGCCACCACTGCTCATCAATCACTTCCTCATTTGCCGTGTTTGTTCAACTCTCTCTCCTAATAAGCATTCTATCCACTTTTCTATCCCTTTCTCTGTTCAAAGTTTCGGGACTGTCCTCTGCATCGGTCTCATCTGTTTTTCTATATTCTTGCTGCAGAGAGTACATACAGCCTTTTTGCATAATTTGTCATCTTACCACATCTCTCCTGCTCAGTTTTTATTTCCACTGTTGTTGTTATGTGCCGTGGAGTCGGTTCTGAATCATAGCGACCCTGTACAGAGTTTCCGAGGCTGTAAATCTTTACGGGAGCAGAAAGCCTCATCTTTCTCCCACAGAATAGCTGGTAAGTTACAAGCTGCTCACCTTGCGGTTCACAGCCCGATTTGTAACCACTACGCTACCAGAGCTCCTTTTTGATTGCCACTACCTTGATATATATTTTCCATCTTTTGATTTTTCATCTATGTTTTTCTTTGTGTTTATGGTGTGTCTCTTGCAGACAGCATATTGAAGAATCCAGTTTTCATATACATTTTACTACGCTCTGTCTCTTGAATGGTGCATTTAATCCATTGATGTTCAGTATAATTATCAATAAGTATGAATTGATTGAAGTGATTTCTGTGTGTATTTTTTTGTGGTGCTGCTGGTTCCTTTGTTCTATATTCTTTCCTGTGCCGAGTTCATTTTTGTGTGCTTTTCCTTGTCAATTTCTTCATAGTTTTAATGTTTACAAAATCTTCATGGGTTTCCTTTTTCTTGATTTGATTTGAAGGTGTTTCAATTTTCTTTGACGTTACCCTGAAGTTTATTAATTTTGTACCCAGTTTATAATAATCTGTTTTATCTTGAAATTTACTTAGCTTTCTCACCATTTGGAAGTTCTGCAACTATACTTTTCCCTCTTTTTGCTTTGTAGTTGTCTTCACTACAAACTGATATCTCTGGATCCCTATTTTCCATCTTGTAGATGCTTTACTTTGGATACTTCTGTATGTGGACTGAATTCTTGTGGTGTTGCCATGTATGTCAATCTCAGGTTGTTGTCTGCTGTTGTTGGTTCCCAGTCCAATGGACTCCCTTTAGTAATTTTTATAATGTTGGCCTGATTATTACAAATTCTTTTAATTTCTGTTTATCTGGAAATGTTCTAATTTTGCTTTCATGTTTGAGGGAGAGCTTTGCTGATTCTTAGTTGGAAATTTATTATTATTATTTTAAGTTTTTATTGTGAACTGAGTTAAAGTTTACAGGACAGATCATCAGTTTTTTACATTCAACAAATCATATATTTTGTTTCATTAGAGTGATTATAATCCCCTCCATGTACCATCAGTTACCATGTACAAACAGTACTTCTCTCTATTCATTTTAGCTCTTTTTTTTTTTAAACACTCATGCATATATAATAATTCACATTTGTCGATTGAGTTCAGGGTGATGCTGCCACATATGTCATTCTCTGGTTGTTGTCTGTTCTAGTTGGTTCTCAGTCCACAGGACTTCCTTTAGGATGTTTTTCATAGCACGGTTGACTTTGGCAAAATCCCTTAGCTTCTGTTTATCCTGGAATGGTTTGATTACACCACATATTTGATTGACAACTTTGCTGGGTAGAGGATTCTTGGGTGGCAGTTTTTTTCTTTCAGGGTTTTATATATGTATCCCCATTGCCTTCTTGCCTGCATGGTTTCTGTTGTGAGATCTGAGCTTAATCTGATTTGCTTGCCTTTGCACGTTACACTTCTCTTTTCCCTAGCTGCTTTCAGGATTCTGTCCTTATCTTTGATTTTGGGGAGCTTGATTATTATATGTCTTGGTGATTGTCTTTTTAGGGTCTCTCCTTCCTGGGGTTTGTTGAACTTCTTGAATGTTTATCCTTTTGCTTTTCAGGATATTAGGAAATGTTTCTTCTAGCATCTCTTCAACTATCTCCTCTGTGGACTTGTGTGATTCTTCCTGTTCTGGAACGCCAATAATTCTTAATTTATTCCACTTCATGTTGTCCAACTTGAATCTTAGGCCTTCTTCAGATATTTTTATCCTTTTTTGTGCTTGCTCTTCTATCTTAGTAGTGTTGAGAGATTTATCTTCTAGCTCACTTGTTCTGGTTTCTATCTCTTCAATTCTATCACTTTGCCCTTTCAGTGTATTGTCCATTTCTGATATTCTATTATTAATCATTTGGACCCCTTTCTGTAGGTTTTGAATTGTTTCCAATGCTCTATCTATCATATTTGATTGTTCCTGTAGCGCTTTCATGACTTCTTCCTTATTTTACTCAACTCCATTGTATAGTGTTTTGATACATTTTATAATCATTTTTCTGAATTCCTTCTCAGGCATTTCCAAAGCCTGCCAATCTTCCAGTATGGAGTGTAAGTCTACTTCCAGCTCATTTGTCTCAGTCACTTTATTTCTTTTCTGGACATGTGCTGATATGGTCATCTGTTTCTGTTTTGGGGGCATATTCAGGCGTTATCTGTGGCCTTAATACTTAGATGGGTGTGTATTTTGTTTTTGTCTTTTGCTTTCTGATTGCCTCCATGCAGATGTGATCAGGAGATGGGCTTCCCTTTTCACTTTTCTTCCTGAGAAATTTCAAGATGCTAGTCGTTGTGACATAACTCAGGATTTAATTTTCAGCCCTTTTCCTTTTTAATCTGCCTGTCCTGCTCCACAATCCAATCCCTGTTCAGGCCTTTCCACCAGCGATAAACAGTTCAGGGCCTGCTGTGGCCATTTTGCAGTGCCGTTTGTTTGTAAGTGGAATCTGTCAATTTAAATTTTGAGGGGATCTGTGCACATGTGTAGTAGAACCTTTGGGGATCGGGGTGGGGTGTATACTCACTCTGGCATCCCCTTTAGTCACCAGAATGGAGGTGCACAGCCAGCGAGAGACCAATGAACAGATACAAAAAGAAGAATGCCCATACCTTTAACTCCACAGTTCTGTCAGGCATCCGTGGCTGCTCTGAACCTTCCCCCACTCAATCTCACCCAAATGGCAGCTCCAGGAGCAGCTGAGCATCCTGTATTAGAAAGCAATGGATTTCTTGCTTCTGCTACAAATCCCCCTAGCTGTAAGCCTTCCAACCTTCTAAATATTCCTTTATATGTGGTTCAGAATTTTGGCACCATCCCCTGAGCCTGCTTGGTCTGGTATTCTTTGTTGTTCCTGATGGAGATCCACACTACACTTCTACTCGATCCACCATCTTGTTTGTTCTCCTCTTGAATTAATTTTATGAAACAAGCATAACCCTGACATCAAAATCAGGCAAAGACATCACTAAAAAATAAATTATAGACCAGTATTATTGCTCATGATCATGCAATACAAAAATTCTCAATAAAACCGTTGCCAATAGAATCATAATATTTTGTTATTCCACCACTCATCTACCATTTTGTAATACTGTGTTGGCTTGAACTTAGCTACATTGTTGAAAGCTATGCCACTGGTATTTTAAATACCAGCTGGGTAATCAATGGTGGACAAGTTTCAGCTGAGATTCCAGACTAAGACAGATAGGAAGGAGAGATGGACTACTTCTGAATGTTTAGCCACTGAAATATGAATAACAGTAGAACAATGTCAGATAGCACCAGAATATTGAAATATTATGAATAGCACTAGAATAGTATCAGATATAGTGTCAGAATATGAGCCCCTCATGTTGGAAGGCACTCAAAATATCACTAGGAATGTCCTGCCTCCTGAAGGTAGTTGAATGTGATGATGTGAATGAAGTAAAGATTTTGAGACCTTTTTTAGTTGATTTGGTACAACTCAAAATGAGGAGAAAAAGCTGTATATATCCATTAATAATCAGAACATGAAATGTACCTAGGAAAATTGGAAGTGGTAAAATATCAAATGGAACACATAAATAATGATTGATACCCTAAAAAAAAAAAAAAATTGATATCCTAGGCATTAGTGAGCTGAAATGGACAGGTATTGGCTGTTATGAATCATACAGTCATATGATTTACTCTGCCAGGAATGACAAACTGAAGAATAATGGTGTCATATTCATCATCAAAAAGAACATTTCAAGATTTATCTTGAAGTATAATGCTGTCTGTGATAGGAGAGTAGCCATACGCCTACATGGAAGAGAAGTTAATACCACTATTATTCAAATTTACACACTGACCACTAAAGTGGTGATGAAATTGAAGAATTCTCCAAAATTCTTCATTCTGAAATTGATCAAACATGCCATCAAGATGTATTGATAATTATTGATGATTGGAAGGCAAAGGTTGAAAACAAAGAGGAAGGATCAATAGTTGGAAATATGGCCTTGGTGATAGAAATGATGCTGGAGATTACATGATAGAATTTTGCAAGACCAATGAATTTTTCATTGTAAATAATTTTAAAAATTTAAGCCTTTCATGACTCCACGGCACATCACCACCACCATCACTATAAATTGAATGAAAGTTTACAGATAAGATCATCAGTTTTGCATTTAACAAATCTTACACTTTGTTTCATCTCAATGATTGCAATGACTTTCATGCAACAACAGTTAACCTGTTTCCTCCTTGTGATTCCTGTTTCCATTCTACCCACCTTCCCATCCCTTCTCAACTTTGTCCTTAGACAAATGCTGCCTTTTATTTTGAATGACTAACCTTTCCATGGTGAGCATACCTCACCAGTGATGTTGTACACCCATATATCTATCTACTGCTTGGCTGAGAATTGGGTCAAGAGGATGGGTTCCTTTCCAGACATGAAGGTGCTGCTGGAAGGGTGGTAGAAGGCCATAGTTTCAGTTTCCTCCATTCTCTTCTTGACCAGTAAACTTAGTCTTCTCAAAAAATGTAATTGACTTATTAAAAAATTTTTTTTAATGTTTTATTGTGAATTATGTGATAGTTTACATGGGAGAACATTAGTTTTACATTCATCCTATTGTATATCGTTTCATTGCTATACAATCCCATCCATGCATCATCAACCATTCAAAGGGTAAACACTACAAGCATGCCCCCCGTTCATCAGCACACAGCTTCTCTTCCTCTCTGTGTCTAAAGTTCCCAACAGCTCCATCTCTCCACGTCATCATCTCTGCCTCCATTTCAGGCATCACTGCTTCTCTGGGTAGGGTCCTGCTCTCCGCTCTTCTCCCTTGATAGTCCCAGGGATCTCTGCTCTTAGGCTGAAAACTTAATCACTCCCTTCCTTGCTAAAAAATGTCTACCTTTACAATTCCAACCCTCACAAGCAGTCCAGATATCAATTATTCACTATTGTATCACAAGAGCTCCATCCGGATTTCATTACATCAGCCCCGCCTAGACAGATTGTATACTACTCAGTGGAGATTCTACCTTCCTCCATGCCCTATGAATCTAGCTTCCCTCTTGAAAACTTGTAAGCTTGTCACTTCTTGCCTTTGTAGCCCCCCCCTCCCCCATTTTGGGTAGCCAATGTCCAAGTTGCCCATCCCTGTCTACTCTGTGTATAGAGGAGGTGGGAATGATCCTTACTGTAAGGATTTGTTCCCTCTTTTGAGCTACTGCATCCATAGGTGTGGGTCAAGTTCACCACATTGTATCAGATTATGCTTTTTCCCTCTTCTTTCTTCTTCTGGTTGAGCTCTGATTATCTAGTCATTGAAGCCAGGTCAAGTGGGTATTATCTGCAAGTGTGGGTGTTCTTGTGCAGATGCCCTCTCTTCTTATCCACTGGATGC
>NW_006408636.1:8588241-8589648 GCF_000296735.1 Chrysochloris asiatica | reverse complement strand
TCTTAACATTATCCCCCCCCCCTTTTCCCCATTCCAACCATGGCTCAATCTTTGTATCCCAGAACACTGTTGTTCCAAGGTTGTGCATACATCATTCTTTACCTCTGTCCCACTTAGCCCATTCAAACATACCTAATTGTTCTCCCATCTGCTTTGTTCTTCCATTCCCCTCTTCCTTCTTGTATATTGCCCCCCTCCCTGTAATTGACTTTTGTTCCACATTTTCTTCCTCTCTATCTGTGACTTTCTAATGTGATCCCTTTCAAAGCAGTTGGTAGTGGTAGCCAGGTACCATCTCATACTTCTGGTCTCAGAGTCATGTAGACTGATGCTCACATGTTCTATTAGTCTGTTTTACTATTTGATTCCAAGCATCTTCAATTGTTATCACTTTTTCCTTCCACACATGGAGAGACCAGTAGCTGCACCTTAGATGACTGCTCATGATCTTTTAAGATCCCAGATGTTACCCACAAAAGCAGGGTGCGTAAAATTGTGTCTGTGGACTATGTCATACCAATTGACCATGGTATCCTCTGAGACTATGGTCCTGAGCCCCCAGGCCCAGCAACTCATAATGTAAAATTGTTTCATAATATCTAACAAGTTTTCATCATTTTTCCCACTATAAGCTCCACTACAATCGTAGTTGTATTTATAGGAAAGGTAAATACCCATGTACAAATAGATTCTTTCAAACCATTGTTTGTGGGTATACTCCCTCTCTTCCTCCCATACCTACTCAGCCTGTGTCTCTGTCTATGTATCTACCCACAAAACATTGATGTTTCAAGGTTATATATATCTATCACTATTTACCTCTATTCTCTTTAGCCCTTGCGTACCTCCTTGTGTCTTCACCGGTCTCCATCATTCTTCTGCCAATCTCCCTCTTCTTGTATATAGCCCTCCCCTTTCTTGTATATCACCCTCCGCATCACCAGAGTTAACCCTGTAGCTACTGAATTACTCTCCCCTCCCTCCCGCCCCTGGTAACCATCAAAGAATGTTTCTTTTAGTATGAAAACCTTTTCTTGAGTTCTATAATAGTGGTTTCATAAGGTCGGTACTGACTCGATGGCACCTAACAACAACAACAACAATTTAACTCAGTATAATGTTCTCCATTATAATGAAAATCCGTCATTATTCTTTAATATTGCGTAGTATTCCATTGTGTGTGTACCAAAGTTTGTTTATCCATTTTTCAATTGATGGGCATTTAGGCTGGTTCCATCTTTCTGCTGCTGTGAATAGTGCTTTGATGTACATTAATGTGCAGCAAATACTCTTTTTTTTTTCTTAAATGATTTATTGTGAATTATATGATAGTTTACATGGGAGAACATTAGTTTTACATTCATTCTATCATATATCGTCTCATTGCCATGGTTACAATCCCCTCCA
>NW_006408636.1:8582861-8587436 GCF_000296735.1 Chrysochloris asiatica | reverse complement strand
CACTCTCCACTCTAGTCCTCTGTGGCTATGTCACTAACTCTGGGCCCAAGAGTCCCCAGGTCTTGCCACACTGCTGGCCAACCAGGTCTTCACCCGCGTTCACAGAAGTCTATTGAACGTTGTAGGTGCAAATACTCTTTTTAAACAACATAACAGACAACTATACACATGGATCTCACCAAATGGAATTTTCAAAAATCAAATCGAATGCATCTGTGTGAAGAGATAGTGGAAAAGCTCCACAGCCTCAGCCAAACAAGGCCAGGGTCAGACTATGAAAAAGACCATCAATTGCTCATATGCAAATTCAGGTTGAAGCTGAAGAAAATTAAAGCAAGTCCACAAGAGTCAAAATATGCATCTGAACATATCCCACCTAAATTTAGAGTTCATCTCAAGAACAAATTTGATGCATTAGACACTAATGATGGAAGACCAGAAGTGTCATGGTAAGACATTGAGAAAACCAAACAGGAAAAAAGAAAAAGATCATTAAGAAGACAACAAAGAAGGAAAAGACAAAAATGGATGTCAGAAGAGATTCTGAAACTTACTCTCCAGGGTAGAGATGCTAAAGCAAATGGAAGAAATAAGAAGGTAAATGAACTGAACAGAGGGTAGCTCAAGAAAACAAATTCAAGTATTATAATAAAATGTGCAAAGACCTGAAGTTAGAAAACGAAAAGGGAAGAACACATCCAGCATTTCTTAAGTTGAAAGAACTAAAGAAAAAATATTGAAGGATTCTATGGGCAAAATATTGAATGATGCAAAAAGCATCAAAAGAAAATGGAAAGAATACACAGAGTCACTGTATCCAAAATAAATTGTCGATTCTCAACCATTTCAATTGGTAGCATATGATTAAGAGTCAATGGTACTGAAGAAGAAATCCAACATTGGCAAAGAATAAGGCTCTGGGAACTGATGGAATACAAATTGAAATCTTTCAACAAATTGATGAAGCACTGGAGGCACTTGCTTATCTATGCCAAGAAATTTAAAGAGAGGGACCTGACCAACTGATTGGAAGAGATCCATATTTGTGCTCATTCCAAAGAGGGGTGACCGAATAGAATGTGGAAATCATCAGACAGTACCATTAACATCACATGCAAGTAAAATTTTGTTAAAGATAATTTTAAAAACAGTGACAACAGTACATTTACAGGGAATTGCTAGAGTTTCAAGCCAGATTCAGATGAGGATGTGGAATGAGGTATATAACTGTTGAAACCAGATGGATGTTGGCTGAAATCAAAGGATACCAGAAAGATGTTTATGTGTGCTTTATTGACTATGCAAAGGCTTTCAACTGTGTGGATCATGACAAGCTATGGATAACATTGAGAAGAATGAGTATTCTAGAATGCTTAATTGTTGTTCATGAAGTATCTGTACATAGACCAAGAGTTGGTCGTTTGAACAGAATAAGGGGACCCTGAAAGGTTTAAAATTAAGAATGGTGTTCTCCAGGGTTGTATTCTTTCACCACACTTACTCAATCTGTATGCTGAGCAAATAATCTGAGAAGCTGGATTATATGAAGAAGAACATGGAATGAGGATTGGAAGAAGACTTTTAACAACCTTCAATATTCATATGATACAACCTTGCTTGCTGAAAGTGAAAAGGACTTAAAATACTTACTGATGAAGATAAAAGACCACAGCCTTTAGCATGAGTTACATGTCAATGTAAAAAAAACAAAAACAAAAATCGTCACCACTGGATCAATAAATAACACGATAACTGGAGAAAATTTGAATTGTGAAAGACTTCATTTTGCTACTATCCACTATCAACACTCAAAGAAGCAGCAGTCAAGAACTCAAGGCAATATGGACAAGGACATAGTCACAGAGGGCTACAGCTGAGAGTGAAGCATCCAGCTGATATGAAGTGAGAGGAGATGCACAAGAACACCAAACTTACAGATAGTACCCATTTGACCTAGCCTCAATGACTTGATAATCAGAACTCAACTAGAGGAATATTAAAACAACAACAACAACAACAATTTTTGATAAAGGAAATGAGGGTAAATTGCTACAATTTGATGAGCTTGACCTATACTAATGGAGGTAGTAATTCTAAATACCAACTGAGAGGGAAATACTCTTCACATCAAATAGCAATGCTATCCCCTCTGTACACAGGGTAGATTTGTTGTTGTTGTTGTTGTCAGGTGCCATCGAGTCGGAACCGACTCATAGTGACCCCATGCACAGCAGAAGGAAACAATGTTCGATCCTGGGCCAACCTCACTACTGCTGCCACACTTGAGTCCATCAATGATGCCACCTGGCTGATCCATCTCGTTGGGGGTCTTCCTCTTTTTCTCTGACTCTCCACCCTACACAGGGTAGATAGGGATGGGCAACTCAGACAATAGCTACCTAAAATGAGGGGGTGATAAAAGCACAAATTGGCTTACAAGGTTTCAAGGGGGTGTTTAGTTTAAGAGTGGGTGGGGGAAGAAAGAGTCCCCACTGAATAGTTTTCATTTTGTCTAGATTGGTCTGGTTAAAAGAGATGGGGAGAGGGAACAAACAAGATGGCGGCTTGGGTAGAAGTGCAGTGAGGAGCTCCGCCAGCAACAACACAGAATACCAGAACAAGCAGGCTTAGGGGATGGTGCCAGAACCTTGAACCACATATAAAGTAATATTTAGAAGTTTGGAAGGCTTACAGCTAGGGGATTTGTAGCAGAAGCAAGAAATCCATTGCTTTCTAATTAAAGATGCTCAGCTGCTTCGAGAGCCACCATCTTGGGTGAGATCAAGTGGGGGAAGGATCAGAGCAGCCATGGACGCCTGACAGAACTGTGGAGATAAAGGTGTAGACATTCCTTTTTTATTTTTGGTACCTATTTATTGGGCCCTCACTATCTGCACACCTCCATTCTGGTGACTATAGGGGTGCTTGAGCAAGCAGACACCCCAGCCCCACCCTCAGAGGATTCTACTATGCATGTGTGCAGATCTTGAAATTTAAAGAGACAGTTTCCACTTAAAACCAAATGGCCACAGCTGGCCCTGAACTGTTTATAACTAGAGAAAAAGGCCTGAATGGGGATTGTGGAGCAGGACAGGCAGACAAAAAAGGAAATAGGCTGAAAATTAAATCCTAAATTATGTCAAAATGACAAACAATGACATCTTGAAATTTCCCAGGAAGAAGAGTGAAAAGGGAAGCCCATTTCCTGATCACATCTACCTAGAGGCAATCAGAAAGCATAAAAAAATACCAAAATACACACCTATCTAAGAATTAAGGCCACACATAATTCCTGAATATACCTAAAAAACAGAAGCAGATGACTATATCTGTACATGTCCAGAAATGAGATAAAGTGACTGAGGCAAATGAGCTGGAAGTAGACCTACACTCCATACTGGACGATGGCCCAGTTTTGGAAATGCCTGAGAAGGAATTCAGAAAAATGATTATAAAATGTATCAAAACACTATACAATGGAGTTCAGAAAAATAAGGAAGAAGTCATGAAAGCACTACAGGAACAATCAAATAAGATAGATACAGCATTGGAAACCATTCAAAACCTACAGAAAGAGGTCCAGATGATTAATAACAGAATATCATAAATGGACAATACACTGAAAGGGCAAAAGAGTAGAATTGAAGAAATAGAAGCCAGAACTAGTGTGAGATACAAGATAAATCTCTCAACACTACTAAGATAGAAGAACAAACACAAAAAAGGATAAAAAAAAAAAAAGTCTGAAGAAGGCCTAAGATTCATGTTGGACAACATGAAGAGGAATAACTTAAGAATTATTGACATTCCAGAATAGGAAGAATCATGCTAATCCACAGAGGAGATAGTTGAAGAGCTTCTGGAAGAAAACTTCCCTAACATCCTGAAAAGCGAAAAGATAAGCATTCAAGAAGCTCATCAAAGCCCAGGAAGGATAGACCCCAAAAGACAATCACCAAAACATATAATAATCAAGCTCTCCAAAGTCAAAGATAAGAACAGGATCCTGAAAGCAGCTAGGGAAAAGAGAAGTGTAACATACAAAGGCAAGCAAATCAGATTAAATTCAGATCGCTCAACAGAAATCATGCAGGTAAGAAGGCAATGGGGAGACATATATAAAACCCTGAAAGAAAAAAAACTGCCACCCAAGAATCCTTTACCCAGCAAAGCTGTCAATCAAATATGATGGTATAATCAAACCATTCCAGGATAAACAGAAGCTAAGGGATTTTGCCAAAGCCAACCCTGCTATGGAAAACATCTTAAAGGAAGTTCTGTGGACTGAGAACCAACTAGAACAGACAACAACCAGAGAATGACGTACATGGCAGTATCACCGTGAACTCAATCAACAAATGGAAGAGTCAAGAACAGAATAAAATTATAAGAACAGAGGATCTGAAAGGTCAGTCTATGATCAAAACAATTACAATGTGAAAGAAGGTAAATACAGAGGAACAAAGATCCAGGTGGTGGGAAGAACAGGTAGATTACTATATAAAATAGACGGTCTTAAATGGAGGGAAGAACTAATGGAATATAAGGTAACCACAATGGGGTTGGGGTGGGGGG
>NW_006408636.1:8573748-8581602 GCF_000296735.1 Chrysochloris asiatica | reverse complement strand
GAAGACATCAAGGCTAGCAATCAAGTGCCTTCAGGACAAACTCCCCTCTAAGACTGAAACTCAAAGGGAACACACAAACAAGCATGTAAGCTTGCTGGTGGCCACATTGGTCTACTGGTGAGTGGAAGAGGGAAAAGGCAGCAATGAAGAAAGAGGTTGAGTTCAACCCCAGTACATTGAAGTCCATTGACCTGGAGATGAGAGAGAGAAGAGGAAGGGCTGGTTGTTCCAAAGTGTGGCGAGAACTGAGGACACTTGAGCCCATGTACATCTAACCACAGAGGGCTAGAGTTGAGAGTGAAGCATCCAGCTGAAATGAAGTGAGGGGAGAAGCACAAGAACACCCAAACTTTCAGACAGTACCCTTTGACCTAGCCTCGATGGCTCGATAATCAGAACTCGACTAGAGGAAGATTGCAAAAAACAAAACAACAAAAAAAATTTTTTTTGATAAAGTAAACAAGGGTAAATTGCTACAATTTGATGAACCTGACCTGTACTCAGAGAGGTAGTTACTCTAAATACCAACAGAAAGGAGAAAAGTCTTCACATCAAATATCAATGCTATCCCATCTGTACACAGGGTAGATAGGGATAGGCAACTTAGACATTGGCTACCTAAAATGAGGGGGCAATAAAGGGACAAAGTGACTGGCATACATGGTTTCAACAGGGAGTTTAGTTTAAGAGTATAGGGGAAAAGAAAGAGTCCCCACTGAATAGCTGTCATCTTGTCTAGATGGGTCTGGTGAAAAGAGATGGGGATAAGATCCATATGATTCAATAGTGAATAACTGTTATCATTACTAATTGCAACTGTCACAATTGTAAAGGTAGAAGTTTTGTAACAAAAACAGGGGAGTGGTTAATCTTACAGTCCAGAAACAGAGGACCCTAGTACCATCAAGGGAGAAGAGCACAAGCAGAATGCAGGACCTTATCCACAGAAGCAACGGTGCCAGAGATGGAAGCAGAGATGGGGGCAGGGAGAGGGAAAGAGGCTGAGGACTCTAGATTCATGGACTAAGAAGAGAGGGACTAAGCTGGTGGCCAGGAGGCAGACTTGCAGAATGTGCCCTTTGCAGGTGTCAATTATTATATATGCCTGAGTTTGTTTTTAAAAAGCTAAAGTGAATAGAGAGAAATACTGTTAACTGATGGTATATGAAGGGGATTATAATCATTGTAATGAAACAAGGTGTATGATTTGTTGAATGTAAAACTGATGATTTGCCCTGTAAACTTTAACTCAATCCACAATAAAAAAAAAACCTTAAAAAAAGAGAGAGAAAGAGATGGGGATAAGATTCTAAGGATTCAATAGTGAGTAATTGTTATTATGACTAATTGCGATTGTCACAATTATAAAGGTAGAAGTTTTGTAACAAAAATGGGAGAGTCGTTAATCTTATAGACCAGAAATAAAGGACCCTAGGACCATCAAAATAGAAGAGCACAAGTGGAATATGAGACCTTTTCTAGAGAAGCAGCGACACCAGAGATGGAGGCAGAGATGAGGACATGGAGACAGGGAGCAGCTGAGGACTCTAGATTCATGGAAAGAGAGGGACTAAGAGCTGGGGACTAGGAGGTAGACTTGCATACTATGCCCTTTGGTGGTGTCAATTATTATATATGCTTCAGTGTTTTGTTGCTTGTTTAAAAAAAAAAAAAAAAAAAAGACGAGCTAACGAGAATAGAGAGAAATACTGTTAACTGATGGTACATGGAGGGGATTATAATCATTGCAATCAAAACAATGTGTATGATTTGTTGAATGTAAAACTGATGATCTGCCCTGTAAACTTTCACTGAATCCACAATAAAAACCTTAAACAACAATAACAAAGAACTCAAGGCAAGGCTTGATCTATGACTTCCGGGTGGGTGGTGGGGCACTGCTAGGGGCCCTAGAATTAGAGCTGCCGGGTGGGGTGGCTGGAGCTGGCAAAGATGGGGCTTAGGACGTGGTCCCAGCAGGTTGCATGGTGGGCGGCATCACCTTCCCCAGATCTGCATCACCTTCCCCAGCGAGTACCGGAGAAGACTCAGCTGCAGCTGGATGAGCTTGCATACCCGCCTCGCTACCTGGGCAATGGGGACTGAGTGAATCAGAAGGTCCACCGCATCCCTGGCATCCCGGGTTTGTATTGTGGCCTCAACTCTCTGCTCTATGGCTCTGTCCCCAAAGTGTCCATCAGGTTCAGCATGTTAGAGTTTCTCAGCAGTCATATGCAAGGAAGAGTGGACAGCACTCATGGGCTGCTATGCAGCCTAGGCGACGGGTGGCCGAGGCTGTGGTGGTCATGTGTCCCATGGAGACTATAAAGATGAATTCATTCACTACCAGACCTCTTCCAAGCCCAAATACAAAAGATTCTTCCATGGTATCCAGGAGACGCTTCTTAGTCATGACCTCCTAGTGCAACTGGTACAGAGGAGACAACCCCAAAAAGCCCATGAACCCACTGGCCACTGGGGTCTTTGGAGCCATCGTGAGTGTTGCCAGGGTCTTTGGGAACATCTCGCTGGATGTGATCAAGATCCAGATGCAGGGCCTGGAGGCACACAAGTACTCTAATGCTTGGGCCTACAGATCCTGAGGAATGAAGGACTTAAAAGGCATTCTACAAGGTCACCATGCTCAGTTGGGCTGGGTCTACCTAGATGTGGCCATTGTGCTTATCATCTATGATGAGGTGGTAAAACTGCTCAACAAAGTGTGAAAGATGGATTGAACCCAGCACCTGCTTCTGGAGTACTGATGCTTCCAGACTAACCCTCCCATGTCTCACGTGATTCTTCTGCAGTATACCAAAAGGCTTCCTTCTTGTGTCCTTCAAGTTCTGTGATTCATGTCTGATGGTGTGGCCCTCGAGTCCATGTGTTCCCATAGTGCCATGTGTCCCCCCCTGTGATCTGTGAGTGGTGCTAACATTGTGACCAGTCAGGCCGTGGCTGGGGGTCCTTGTGGTCTCTGAACCTGTACCCACACGCCCCATGTGCTTGCTCTTAAGTCTTGTGTTCTGTGCTGTGACTTCTATATCCCACTTCCTGGGGTGTCCAAGTGGCCTGGATCCACGGCCCCTATAGCCATGACCCAGTCCCAGTTCGGTGCCTTCCACCCCGGGTGAAGGGGTCCCCATCTGAGCCGGCCACCACTGCCTCTGGGTCTCAGTCTGGCCTCACTGAATTCTAGGGCTATGCATCCCCTGCTTCTCTCACCAGGGAAGGGTGGCACCCACCACTCTCAGGACCACTGTCCCAAGACAAATTGAAGAGGAATGGTGTTGCATTCATTGTCAAAAAGAACATATCCAGATCAGTCATGAGATACAACACTGTCTGTGATAGAATATTATCCATGTGCCTACAGGGAAGCCCAGTTAATACCACTATTATTCAAATTTATGCACTAACCAATAAATCCAGTGAGGATGAAATAGAATAATTCTACCAACTTCTCCAATCTGAAATTGATCAAACATGCAATCAAAATGTATTGATCATTACTGGTGATCAGTAGTTGGAAAATATGGCCTTGGTGATAGAAATGATGCTGGAGAATGCATGATAGAACTCTGCAAAATCAATGATTTATTCATTTCGAATACCTTCTTTAGACTGCATACACATGGACGTCACCAGATGGAATACATAGAAATCAAATTAACTACATCTGTGGAAAGAGATGATGAAAAACCTCCATATCATCGGTGGAAACAAGGCCAGGGGCAGACTGTGGAATAGACGATCAATTACTCATATGCAAATTAAAACTGAAGCTGAAGAAAATGAAAACAAGTCCACAAGAGCCAAAATATGACCTTGAATATATCCCACCTGGTGTTAGGGATCATCTGAAGAGCACATTTGATACATTAAACACTAAAGACTGAAGACCAGAAGAGTTGTGGAATGACATCAAGAACATCATGCATGAAGAAAGAAGACAACAAAGAAGGAAAAGGTTAAAATGGATGTCAGAAGAGACTCTGAAACGCGTTCTCCAGTGTAGAGATGCTAAAGCAAATGGAAGAAATGAGAAGGTACAAGAGCTGAACAGAAAATTCAAAGATCAGCTCAAGAAGATAAAGCCAAATATTACAACAAAATGTACAAAGATCTGGAATCAGAAAACCAAAATGGAAGAACACGTTCAGCATTTCTCAAGCTGGGGGAACTGAAGAAAAAATTCAAGCCTTGACTTTCATTATTGAAAGATTCTCTGGGAAAATTATTGAATGATGAAGAAAACCTCAAGAGAAGATGGAAGGAATACACAAAGTCACTGTACCAAAAGGAAATGGTTAATGTTGAACCATTTCAAGAAGTAGCATATGATGAAGAGCCAATAATATTGAAGGAGGAAGCCCAAGGTACATTGAAGGAATTGGCAAAGAACAAGGCACCAGGAACTGATGGAATAAAAATTGAAACCTTTCAAGAAAGTGAGGTGGTGGGGACTCTTGGGCCCAGAGTCAGTGACATAGCCACAGAGGACTAGAGTGGATATGAATCCCACTTGATCATGATGTGTTATTATTTTTTTGATATACTGCTAGATTCTGTTGGCTAGGATTTTGTTGAGAATTTTTGCGTCTATATTCATGAGGGATATTGGTCTATAATTTTCTTTCTTAGTGATGTCCTTCCCTGTTTTTGGTATGAGGGTTATACTTGTTTCATAAACTGTATTAGGAAGTTTTCCATCCTCCTCTATATTCTGGAATAATTTGAGTAGAATTGGTGACAGCTCTTCCCTGAATGTTTGGTAGAACTCACTAGTGAAGCCATCTGGGCCTGGACTTTTTTTGTTTGGGAGTTTTTTGATGACCTGATCAATTTCTTCTTCTGGTATGGGTTTGTTCAGGTTTTCTACTTCACTGTGTGTAATTTTAGGTAGGTTGTGTTTTTCTAAATATCCATCGCTTCTGAGTGTTCAAATTTGTTGGAGTACAAGTTTTCTTAGTATTCTGTTATTATTCTCTTGATTTCTTTTGGTTCCATTGTGACATTGCCCATTTAGTTTCTAATGTGTGTTATTTGTGTCTTCTTTTGTTAGGTTTACAAAATGGTTTGTCAATTTTGTTAATCTTTTCAAAGGACCAGCTTCTTTTCCTGTTGATTCTTTCTATGATTTTTCTGTTTTCTATCTCATTTATTTCTGCTCTAATCTTTATTATTTCTTTTATTTTTGTGGCTATAAGTTCCCCTGTTGGTCTGTTTCTAATTTTTGTAGATGCTGTGTTAATGTGTTAATTTTGATTATTTCTTCTTTTTGGATGTGTGCATTTCTTGCAATAAATTGTCCTCTCAGTACTGCTTTTGCCGTGTTCCAAAGATTTTGGTATGTTGTGTTTTCATTCTCGTTGTTTTCTAGGAACTTTGTGAATTCACATTTTATTTCTTCTACTACCCAGTCACTTTCATCAGGGTGTTATTCAGTTTCCATGTATTTGACTTGATTTCCTTGGTATTCTTATTATTGATTTCTAATTTGATAGCAATGTGGCCTGAGAAGATGTTTTTTAGTATTTTGATATTTGTAAATTCATGGAGATTTGTTTTGTGGCCTAAAACATGGTATATTTTGGACAATGTTCCATGTGCACTGGAAAAGAATGTGTATGGTTCTATTGTTGGGTTGAATGCTCTGTACACATCTATGAAGTCTCATTGGTTGATTGTATTATTTAGTTTTTCTGCATCTTTGTCAAGTTTCTTTCTGTTTGTTCTAACCATTTTTGAAAGTGGTGTATTAAAATAGCCCACTATTGTTTTAGATTTGTCAATTTCTTTCTTCAAATCTTTTAGATTTTGCTTTATATATTTTGGAGCTTTCTTATTGGGAGTGTATTTGTTCTTATAGTTTTGTTCTGCTTTGTACTCTTCCATAGGTCTATTGAGTTCTGGGTGGTGCTGCCATATATGTTAATCTCTGGTTTTTGTCTGTTCTTGTTGGTTCTCAGTCCAAAGAACTTCCTTTAGGATGTTTTGAAGTGTTGAGTTGTTTCTGGACATGAGCTGAGATCTTCTTTTTCTTTGGGGGCATTTTCAATAATTAGCCACCAGACTGGAGGTGTGCAAAGAGATACAATTGAACAGAAGAAAAAAATGTTCACACCTTTATCTCTCATGATCGGCCAGACCTCTGTGATGGGAACACTCCCTTGAGCCTGCACTCATTCCGTCCTACTCAAGATGACCCCTCTGGAATCCACTGGCAGCCGCAGTTCAAAAGATATCGGGCCACAAAGCAAACTTTAATGAATCTAAAAACATCAAAATACTATAAAACAACGTTTCAGATCACAATGCTATAAAATTAGATATCTGCAATAGGAAGATTAAGGGGGGGGGAATCAAATACATGGAAGCTTAATAGCACCTGCTAAAAAGTTACTGGATAATGTTGTTGTTGTTAAGTGCCTTTGAGTCCATTCCGTCTCACAGCAACCCTGTATAGGGCTTCCAAGGAGAAGCTGGTGAGCTTGACCCACCAACCCTGTGGCTCAAACAGACCTTGGAGTTTAAATAAAAATAAAATATGAAACAAAAACCTCCTTGAATCAAATGAGAATAATAATAATTTTATAAAAAACATACCAAGGAGAACAAACAAGGTGGCAGATAGGGTAGAAGTGTAGTGAGGAACTCTGCCAGCAACAACACAGAATACTAGACCAAGCAGGCTCAGGGGATGGTGCCAGAATTCAGAACCAGGAGATGAGAAAGTCAGGTAGATTACAGGATAAAATAGACTGTCTTAAATGGAGGGTATAACTAATGGTATATAAGGTAACCACAACAGTGGGGTTGGGGTGGGGAGTTTAGTTCAAGTGTTGGGGAGGGCAATACAAGAAGGGGGAGGAGGCGGAAGAACAGGATAGATACGGGAACACTGAGACAGGTTTACATGGCCTACGTGGGACAGAGGTAAATAGTGATGCATACTCAAACTTGGAACAACAGGGCTCTGTGATACAGGGATCTAGGCATAGTTTGAAGAAGGGAAAGACTACTAAAATGCTTGTATGTCTTATGAATATTGGTTTCCCTTGCGTACTATTGTAAAATAGACACTTGAGTGGGATAGAAAGGAATGTTGGGAAACATGATTACAGAAAACTTGTAAGCCCGTCTTCAGACGATAACTGATTGGAAGACCTAAAAGGGGTTCTAGAACTTGCACAGTGAAATAGGCCTCTTGCAAAGCCTTTGCAGAGTTTAGGACCTTAGGTGGAATCCTGAGTCCCATCCAGAACCTTATGAGGTGGGACATTCCCGCTAGGAAGGACAAGCAGACCAGCCTTGAACACCTAGAGCAACAGAAGATACATCGTTAAAGAAAGATCATCAGGAAAAACCCAAAACAAAAATGTCAGCATGACTGGCTACTTACAAGAATAAGCAAGCTATTCTCCAGGAGGCCATCAAGGCAAGCAATCAAGTTCCTTCAGGACAAACTCCCCTGTAAGACTGAAACTCAAAGGGAACACATGAACAGATATGTAAGTATTGTTGGTGACCACATTGTTCTACTGGTGAGTGGAAGAGGTGGAAAAGCTACAATGAAGAAATGGGCTGAGTTCAACAATGTTCCATTGATTCCTGTTGACCTGGAGATGAGAGAGAGAAGAGGAAGGGCTGGTTGGTCCAAAGTGTGGTGAGACCTGTGGACACTTGAGTCCATGGACAAGGACATAGCCATAGAGAGTGAGAGTGAAGCATCCAGCTGATAGGAAGTGAGGGTAGATGCACAAGAACACCCAAACTTTCAGACAGTACCCATTTTACCTAGCCTTGATGGCTTGATAATCAGAGATCAACTAGAGGAAGATTACAAAAAAA
>NW_006408636.1:8571467-8572846 GCF_000296735.1 Chrysochloris asiatica | reverse complement strand
TCTTATAGTCCAAAAACAGAAGACCCTAGGACCATCAAAGGAGAAGAGCACAAGCAGATTGCAGGACCTTATTCAGAGAAACACCAACGGGAGAGATGGAGGCAGAGATGAGGCATGGAAAGGGGGAGCAGTTTAGGACTCTAAATTCATGGCAAGAGAAAGACTAAGAGCTGGTGGCCAGGAAGCAGATTTGCAGAATGTGCCCTTTGGAAGTGTAAATTATTATGTATGTCTGAGTGGGTTTTTTAATGTTGTTGTTGTTATTATTATTATTATTATTTTTAAAGCTGAAGTGAATAGAGAGAAATACTGTTAACTGATGATACATGGAGGGGATTATAATCATTGTAATGAAATGAGGTGTATGATTTGTTGAATGTAAAACTGATGATATGCCCTGTAAACTTTTACTCAATCTACAATAAAAACCTTTAAAAAAAAAAATCAGCAGGGATTAAAGACCTAAATGCGAATCCCAAAATTATAAAGGCCATCAATGAAAATATAGGGACAAATGTGAGGGTTCTAATTCAGGGCATACACAGACTACCAAACATTTTGAAAACTACACAAATGAAAGTAGACAAAATAGATGATTGGGACTTACACTTACGTGCATCAAAAGACTTCACCAAAAGAGCAAAAAGGGAACCCATAGATTGGGAAAAAATTCTTTTGCAATGACACATCAGACAAGGGATTCATTTCTAAAATATATAGGAATATACAACACCTCTTCAAGAAAAAGACAATCCAATTAAAAAGTGGGCACAGGACATGAACAGACACTTCACCAAGGAGGAGATCTGGGCAGCCAACAAACATATAAAGAAATGTTCAAGATCACTAGCCATTAGAGAGATTCAAATCAAAACAACAATGAGATATCATCTCACACCAGCAATAACAGCAAAGATAAAAAAAAATAGAGGACAATGAATGCTGGCAAGGATGTGGAGAGACTGGAACACTCCTGCACTGCTGGTGGGATTGCAAAATGGTCCAACCACTCTGGAAAGGAATATGGGGCTTCCTCAGAAGGTTTGAAATATAAATACCTTATGATCTAGCAATTCCTCTACTTGGTAATTACACACAAGAAATATGAGCCACAACATGAGCAGATATACACACACCAATGTTCATAGCAGCACTATTTACAACAGCAAAAAGAAGGAGAGAGCCTAAGTGTCCATCAACTGAAGAATGAATAGATAAACTGTGGTACATACACACAATGCTACCTTGAAAAATAACAAGGAAGCTGCAAGCCACTGCTTAACATGGATGAACCTTGAGGACATTATGTTGAGTGAAATTAGTCAGTCACAAAAGGAGAAATACTGCATAGAACCACTACTGTAAAAGACTAATAATAA
>NW_006408636.1:8568624-8570407 GCF_000296735.1 Chrysochloris asiatica | reverse complement strand
TTGGATGATCAGAGCTCAACCAGAAGGAAGAGGAAAAAAAGCGTAATCTGATACAATTTGATGAACTTGACCTACACCTATGGATGCAGTAGTTCAAAAGAGGGAACAAATCCTTACAGCAAGGATCATTCCCACCCCTCCATACACAGAGTAGACAGGGATGGGCAACTTAGACATTGGCTACCCCAAATGTGGGGGATGCAAAGGTAAGAAGTGACTGGCTTCCAAGCTTCCAAGAGGGAACCTAGATTCAGAGGGCGTGAAGGAAGGTAGAATCTCCACTAATCTCCTGTCTAGGCAGGGCTGATGAAATGAAATGTGGATGGGTCTCATGTGATACAATAGTGAATAATTGTTACCAGGACTGCTTATGAGAATTGGAAATGTAAAGGTAGACGTTTTGTAGCAAGGAGGGGAGTGATTAACTTTTCAGCCTAGGAACGGAGGTCCCTAGGACCATGAAGGGAGAGAGAGGAGAGCGGGACCCTACCCAGAGAAACAGTGATACCTAAGATAGAGGCAGAGACGATGACGTGGAGAGATGGAGCAGTTAGGGACTTTAGACACAGAGAGGGAGAGGGGCTGTGTGCTGACGACAGGGGGGTGGGGGTGGGGAGGCAGGCTTGTGGTGTATACCCTTTTGTTGGTTGATGATGCATGGAGGGGATTGAAACCATGGCAATGAAACGATATACAATAGGATGAATGTAAAACTAATATTCTCCCATGTAAACTATCACATAATTCACAATAAAGCATTTTTTAAAAAGAACCACATGATCATATCTATTGCTGCAGAAAAGGCGTTTGACAAAATCCAACATCCATTCCTGATAAAAACACTCAACAAAGTAGGAATTGAAGGCAAATTTCTCAATATAATTAAAAGCATGTATACAAAATCAACAGCCAACATCACTCTCTATAAAAAGAAACTGCGAGTTTTCCCTTTGTGAACAGGAACCAGACAAGGATACCCTTTATCACCAATTCTATTCAATATTGTGCTGGAACACTTAGCCAAAGCTATAAGGCAAGGTAAAGAAATTAAAGCATCCAAATTGGCAAAGAAGAAGTAAAACTCTCTGTATTTGTAGATGATATGATCCTATACATAGAAAACTCCAAAGACTCAGCAAAAAATCTACTAGAACCCACTGGAAGATTCAGCAAAGTTGTTGTTGTGAAGTGCTGTCGAGTCAGTGCTGACCCATAGCGACCCTGCATAGGGTTTCCGAAGAGCAGCTGATGCGCTTGAACCACCGACCTTGCTGTTCAAATTGCTTGTTGTTGTTGTTAAGTGCCATTGAGTCGGTTCTGACCCATAGTGACCCTGTACAAGGTTTCCGAGGCTGTAAATCTTCACGGGAGCAGAAAGCCTCATCTTTCTCCCGCAGAGCAGCTGGTAGTTTCGAACTGCTGACCTTACGGTTTGCAGCCCGATTCGTAACCACTACGCTCAAATGGCTTAACAGGGTATAAATGATCAACATACAAAAATCAGTCAGATTCCTCTATACTAATAATGGCAGTGCTGAAAAGGAAATTAGGAAAGCAATAGCATTTACAATAGCCACCCAATAAATGAAATAGTTATAAATAAATCTAACCAGAGATATAAAAGACCTATAGAAAGGAAACTACAAAACATTGCTATATGGGGAGAACAAACAAGATGGCGGATCGGGTGGCCGTATAGCAGAGAGCTCTGCCAACAACAACACAGAATACCCGAACAAGCAGGCTCAGGGGATGGTCCCAGAACTCTGAACCACATATAAAG
>NW_006408636.1:8558511-8565214 GCF_000296735.1 Chrysochloris asiatica | reverse complement strand
AAAAAAAAAAAAAAAACTATTACAAACTTTATATGGAAAGGAAAGAGTCCCCAGATAAACAAAGCACTGCTTAAGAAGAAGAACAATGTTGGAAGCCTCTCACTCTCTGATTTCAAAATTTACTACATGGCTGATACTGGTACAATGAAATATACATAGATCGATGGAACAGAATTGGGAATCCAGAATTTAATCCATCTACATACAGCCAACTGATCTGTGACAAAGGACCAAAGTACATTGAGCAGGGAGGAGATAGTCTCTTTCACAGATGTTGCTGGCCAAACTGGAAATGGATATGAAAAGATTGAAACAAGACCTTTACCTTATACCATATACAAAAACCAACTCAGCATGGATTAAAGACCTAAATGTAAATAACAAAATTATAAAAATCATCAGTGAAAATATAGGGACAAATTTCAGGGCTCCAGTAATGATCAATACATCTTGATTGCATGTTTGATCAATTTCAGATTGAAGAAGTTGGTACAATTCTTCTATTTCATCCTCACTGGTTTTAGTGGTTGGTGTGTAAATTTGAATAATAGTGGTATTAACTGGTCTTCCCTGTAAGCACATGGATACTATCCTATTACAGCAGTGTTGTACCTCATGACTGATTTGTATATGTTCTTTTTGACAATGAATGCAACACCATTCCTCTTCAATTTGTCATTGCTGGCATAGTAAACAACATATTGCATTAAGCAAATCTGCTGTACAAGACCTTTTTAAAGTGTTGAAGAGCAAAGATGTCAGCTTGAGGACCAAGGTGCACATGACCCAAGTCATGGTATTTTCAATAACCTCATATGCATGCAAAAGCTGTACTATGAATAAGGAAGATCGTAGAAGAATTGATCCTTCTGAGTTATGGTGTTGGAGGAGAATATTGAAAGTGCCATGGACTGCCAAAAGAATCAACAGATCTGTGTTGGAAGAAGTGCAGCCATAGTGCTCCCTGGAGGCCAGGATGGCCAATCTTCGTCTCTCATACTTTGGATATATTGTCAGGAGGGACCAGTTGCTGGAGAAGGATATCATGTTTGGTAAGGTCAGAGAAAAAGAGGATGACCCCTAGTGAGATGAATTAGCAAAGTGACAGCATCAATGGGCTCAAGCGTGGCAACATTTGTGAGGTTGGCACAGGACAGGCAATGTTTTGTTCTGTTGTACATAGGGTCGCTATGAGTTGGTACCGATTCGATAGCACCTAACAACAACAACAACAACACAGGGCACACATAGACTATCAAACATTGTGACAATTATACAAACAAAATAGACAAAATAGATGATTGGGACATATTAAAAATTAGAAACTTATGTGCATCAAAAGGTTTCACAAAAGAGTGAAAAGGGAGGCCACAGAATGGGAAAAATACTTTTGCAATGACTTATCAGACAAGGTACTAATCTCTAAAGTCTGTAGTAAACTATAACACCTCTACAAGAAAAAGATAAATAACCCAATTTTAAAATGGGCACAGGATATGAACAGACACTTCACCAAGGAAGACATTCAGGCAGCCAACAAACATGTGAAGAAATGTTCACAATCATTAGCCATTTGTTGTTGTTGTTGTTGTTAAGTGCTGTCGAGTCGATTCTGACCCATAGCAACCCTGTATAGGGTTTTAGAGAGATGCAAATCAAAACAACAATAAGATATCTCACACCAGCAATAACAGCAAAGTTCAATAAAGCAGAAGACAATATGCTGGCGAGCATGTGAAAAGACTGGGACATGGGTGGTGGGAACTTAAATGGTTCAACCACTCTGGAAAACTGTATTGCACTTTCTCAGAAAGTTGGAAAGAGAAATGCCTTATGATCCAACAGTTTCTCTACTTAGTATATATCCACAAGAAATACGAGCCAGAACACGAATAGATATGTACACACAAATGTTTATCATAACACTATTCACAATAGCAAAAAGATGGAGACAGACTAAGTGCCCATCAGTGGAAGAATGGATAAACAAACTTTGGTACGTACACACAAAAGAATATTATGCTACCTTGAAGAATAACAAGGAAGCTGCAAAGCACTGCATAACATAGATGAACCTTGAGAACATTATGCTGAGTGAAATTAGTCACAAAAATATTGCATAAGAACATTATTGTGAAAACTTAAGAAAAGATACCCATAGTAAAAGAAAAAAAAAAAAAATCCTTGTTGGTTACCAGGGTTGGAAGGGTGGGGACAGTAGAGCACAGGTTAAGAGATAGGCACATCATAGTTCAGGTGTTGGGGAGGGCAATATACAAAGAAGGGGAGGGCAGTACACAAGAACAACAGGAACAACAGGGCTCTGTAATACAGGGATCAAGGCATAGTCTGAATGGGTAAAAAAGAGGAAATAATGTTAAGATGCTTGACTGTCTTATAGATATTGGTTTTCCTTGCCTACGAATGCAAAAGAGACATTTGAGTGGGATAGAAAGCAATATCAAGAAGCATGATTACAGAAAGTTTGTAAGCTTGGCAAGATGGCAGATTAGGCAGATACACTACAGGTACCCTGTATCACAAAGATGAACAACCAAATGAAACAGACACAGATAAAATCCTGAAACCCTGAGTTTCAGAGAAAAGGTTAGAGAAGTGGATCGAGTGCTTACTGGGAGGAGAAACTGAGCAGGGACAAGAGAGGGAGATTGACTGGTGAACAGCCAGCCAGATGTGGGACAACCATCTTCAATCCTTGCGAACAGCTTTGGCAACAGAAGGTGGGCTGTCAGAGCAGAGTCACACAGGCAACTAGAAAGGCATGATTCCTTCTTTTCCCTCATGCTTTCCTGGTGACTAAATATCTGGCCAGCTCTGACCCTCATCTACCTCCAGCACAGCCCCTACTCTCTGGGTGTTCAGAGACATGCCTGTGTGAGGTGGGGGTCTGCTGCCACTCTTGTGTGCCATTTTGGTGCCTGAATTCATGTGGGACCTAAAGGCTTTGGACATAAAGAACCCACAGAGCTACCTGACCAGCATTTAACCAGTCACCGTGCCCCCAAATGCCCTTTCCAGAGTAGTTTCTAACTCCCTTCCCAGGTCGAGTTTTATTTACATCGACGGCTGCTTTGGTTGAGATCTCTTCTCTCTTGAGCTATACCAGACACTGAAACCAGTTCCATCAAGCACCTCCATGAACTACTTTGGGATTGAATGCCCTGAACATAGATAACATTGAGGCAGATAGGGATTCCATCTAGGGCCAGGAACTCTGCTGTCACATGCCTCCTACATCCACTTCATGAACTTCTTGACTTGCAGGAGTCCCCCAAAGTTTTCTCCTATCCAGGTCCAACAGCTACACTATTTTTTTCCTTTTTTGTTTGTTTGTTTCATTGTTTCTGTTTGTTTATTCTTTTTCTTCATTCTTCTTCTCATTCCATTCCCTAGAATTTTATACTTTCTGTCTCTGCTTTTGTTTTTCAACCTTTTATTCTGTTTCTAATTTCCCCACTTTTTTTTTTTTTTTTTTCACTTTTGGTCTTTCTTTACTACTCTACTCTCTTGTCCTGGTGTGGTGCTGTGGGTTAATGCACTGGACTGCAAAATCGGTTTGAACTACAAGGTCAGAGGTTCAAGCTTACCAACCACTCTTTGGAAACTCTATACAGGGTCACTATGGGTCGGAATCAACTCGATGGCACTTAACAAAACAGCAACAACAACTCTCTTTTCATTTTCCCTTTCACTAGTTTTTTTTTCTCATTTACTTCCTCTCTTATTTTTCTCTTCTATAGCTCCTGTTCCCTGTCCCTCTTTTGTACTCATAGTTATTGTATCCTTTTTTTTCTGGTTGCTGCCTGGTTTTATTTATGTTTTCTTTCATTGTTGGTTACTTGTTTGTTTATTCTGTTTTGTTTTCTTGTGCATGGGGGGAGGAAGGGTTTTCATCTTTCCACCTGACAAAAAAGAGCAATCGTGTCCATACAGCTCTATGTATGTAACCTCTGTAACCAACTGTAACCTCTGCAACTTCACTCACTGGGCAAGAGCTAATATTAGCTCCTATACCACTTGATCAACCATAGACAACAGCCACCACCAGCCAAATCCACGATAAATAGGTGCACGAACGACAATGAGAACAGAGTACACACTGTCATTCTCTAACTACATGCAGTTGTTGAAAGACAAGAACACATCATCATACAATCATCAATTAAATACAAATATGAAAACACCACAGCATCCTGGAGACACCAGACAATATTAGCTTGCATGAAAAAACAAGAGAGAATGGCTCAAACAAATGACCAAGATTCAGAGTCAGAAAACGTTTCTGAGGAAGAAAAGGTAATGTAACTAACTGAAAAAGAATTTAAAAGAATGGTATTTAGGTACCTTCAAAGGATTGGCAGAAAGATCAAGGAAAGCAAGGAGAACACAGAAAAAACTTTAGAAGAACACAGAAAAACACTACAAGAACAAACAGACAAATGAAATTTTTGAAACAGTATAAAACATGCTGTTAGAAATCCAGAAGGTTAATACTAAGATTTCAGAAATGGACAATACATTGAAAGGGCAAAGGTGTAGATTTGAAACAATGGAAGCCTGGATTAGTCAGCTTTAAGATAAATCTCTCAATACTAGTATGCTAGAAGGACAAACAGAAAGCATAATGAGAAATAGAAGCCACAAGGTGGAAGCAGGATAATAGTTGTTGAATGGAGTGAATTGTAATCATTGAGATGAAACAAAGTGTATGAATGTAAAACTGATGCTCTTGTCTGTAAACTTTCACTCAATTCCCAATATATATATATATTTTTTAATCCGCTGCAATCCAACCCCTAAAGGCCCAGATATGTATGGACTTTGGACTTCCTGGTGGGATTCAACCTCAACCCTGCCTTGTTATCTAGTGCTTCTATAACAGAAATACCACAAGTGGATGACTTTAACAAACAGAAATCTATTCTCTCACAGTTGAGGAGGCTAGAAGCCTGAATTCCCAGGACCAGCTCTTGGGGAAGGTGTCTTTCTTCATTGGCTCACAGTTTAGGAGAAAGGTCCTTGTCTCTTTTCAACATCTACAGGCTCAGCATCTCCTTGGTGATCTCCATGTGTCCCGAAATAAATCTTCTGAATCTAGGAGGTTTCCAGCACAGGAATCTCCAATCCTGGGTTTTCTTTCTTGGTTCCAATAGATCCCTCTCTCTCTCTCTCTGCTCACTTCTATCTTCTATCTCCCCCCGCCCCCATCTCTTTAGAAAAGGTGTTGCAGGCCACATCCCAGAGAAACTCAGCTTATATTGAAGGCTGTGACAGCATAAAAGGTGTTGCATCTCAACCCTAATCCTTTTAGTGATTGGTTTATCACATCAGATCACATCATAGGGAATCATTACATAAGTGCCAAACCATGGAGAGTCATGGCCCAGCCAACTTGATACATATGAAATCACAGTTATAAAAAGTAAGAAAATATTTTCTTGCTAAATGGAACATTCTATTATGATTACGAGGGGTTGGGGGGGTGGGAGGAAGGAATAATTCACGAGCTAGAGTTTATGCACATATTAACATGGGTGATGTGGCAGGCAATATACACCAAGAGGGAGATTAGCAGAGGAAAGGTAAAGGTAGCAGGAGACACAAGGAGGAGTGCAAGAGTTAAAGGAAATAGAGGTACATGGTACCTGGAAGGGATTGTAATCATTGTAATGAAGCAAATTATATGATTTGCTGAATGTAAAACTGATGATCTGCTCTGTAAACCTTCACTTAATCCACAATCAAAAGTTTTAAAAAAGTTAAAGAAGATGGAACAAATGCACAGTCTCCTTATCAAAAAGAGGAGTTGATTCATATTCAACCATTCCAAGAAGTAGTCTATGATCAAGAACTGAATATACTGAATGAATAAGTCCAAGCTGCTCTGAAGATATCAGTGAAAAACAAGCCTCCAGGCATTGACAGAATACAAATTGAATTGTTTCATCAAGCTGATATAGTGCTGGAGGCACTCACTCATCTGTGCAAAGAAATTTGGAAGACAGCTAGCTACCTGACCAACCAACTGAATAGATCCATATTAGTGCCCATTCCAAAGAAAGGTGACCCAAATGGAATGCAGAAATCATTGAACAATACCATTAATGTCACATGCAAATAAAATTTTGCTGAAGATAATTAATAAATCAGTACCTTGACAGGAAGCTGTCAGAATTTCAAGTTGGATACAGAACATGTGGAATGAAGGGTATCATTGCTGACATCAGATGGATCTTGGCTGGAAGCAGAAAATACCAGGAAAATTTGTGCTTTGTGACTATACAAAGTCATTGACTATACAAAGGCATTTGACTGTGGATCATAATAAATTATGGTTATCACTGTGAAGAATAGGTATTACAGAATACTTAATTGTGCTCAAGAGGAACCTGTTCACAGACCAAGAGGTAGTCACTGGAACAGAATAAGGGAATACTGAATTCTGTAAAATCAAGAAAGGTGTGCTCTAGAGTTGTGTTTTTCACCATACTTAATCAATCTGTAGGCTCATATGCAAATTTAAACTGAAGCTGAAGAAAATGAAAACAGGTCCACAAGAGCCAAAATATGACCTTGAATATATTCCACCTGAATTTAGAGATCATCTGAAGAACAGATTTGATACATTAAACACTAAAGACCAAAGACCAGAAGAGTTGCGGGATGACATCAAGAACATCAT
>NW_006408636.1:8550899-8555511 GCF_000296735.1 Chrysochloris asiatica | reverse complement strand
AAAAAAAAAAAAAAATACAATTTAGCCAACACCTTGATGATTTGAGAATATACAACCCAATGGACCAAACATATGATTAGTCAAATTAAAAGACAAACTGTACACTTTGAAGAATAGTTGTCTATGATTAAAATGTAACATCTACAAGAATAATTTGGGGTTTTAAGGGAACTTAAAGTACATAACAAGTAATCTTTTATGGGAATTTGAAAAAGTTGAGAACATATGAATTAATAAAGCTTAGAAAGTTAGGATGAACTTTTGTAAATGCATGTTGAAAACCATTAAAAGATTATAACTTACATTTTAAGCATTATAGTATAAAACACAAAGCATCCTATATTAAATACTGAGTCTCCCATGCCTGACTTGGATTTAGATATGGAGCATTTTATATTTTACTGAAATGAACTTCCAAAGTTTTGTCAGTGTTTGTAATATATACTATTATTTCCAACTGAAATCTTTATGAAATCTAAAAGGTTGCTATTAAAAGTTGTTAATATTTTCTTTTTGAATATTCTAAAGCATGCCAATTCAGCTTAGACTTGAGATTTTCAGGGCATAAAAGATACACATAGAGTGCACATGAAAATGCTTTAACACGTTAAGGATAAATTTGCTTATTGTACCAAAGAAATACTTTCAACTTTCCAATCTTAAGGGGAAGAGGGTTGGTGGGAGAGAACCTTATGCAACATAAAATCTATGACAGAAATGTAACCAGAGAAACAAAGGACCTATACAAAGAAAACTACAAAACACTACTACAAGAAACCAAAAGAGACCTACAAAAATGGAAGACTGTACCATGCTCCTATACAGGAAGACTTAACATTGTAGAAATGTCAATACTGCCCAAAGCAATTTACATATATAATGCAATCCCAATCCAGATTCCAACGACATTCTTCAAAGAGATGGAAAAAACAATTACAAACATTATATGGAAAGGAAAGAGACACAGGATAAGCAAAGCACTGCTTAAGAAGAACAAGGTTGGAAACCTCTCGCTCCCCGACTTCAAAATTTATTACATGACTACAGTGGTCAAAACAACTTGGTACTGGCATGATGAAAGATACATTCATCAATGGAACAGAATAGAGAATCCAGAAATTAATCCATCCATGTACAGCCAACTGATTTTTGACAAAGTACCTAAATATATCACATAGGGAGGTGATAGTCTCTTCAACAGAGGGTGCTGGCAGAACTGGAAAGTGCTATGCAAAAGATCGAAACAAGACTTTTATCTTATACAAAAACCAACTTGGAATGGATGAAAGACCTAAATGTGAATCCCAGAATTATGAAGGCCATCAATGAAAAAATAGGAACAAATGTGAGGGCTCTAATTCAGGGAATACACAGACTACCAAACATTTTGAAAACTACACAAACAAAAGTGGACAAAATAGATGATTGGGACATGCTAACAATTAAAAACTTATGTGCATCAAAAGACTTTACCAGCAGAATAAAAAGGGAACCCACAGAATTAGAAAAACTCATTTGTAGCAACACAAAAGACAAGGGACTCATTTCTAGAATATATAGGAACCTACAACACCTCTACAAGAAAAAGACAAATAACCCAATTGAAAAATGATCACAGGACATGAACAGACACTTCACCAAGGAGGAGACCCGGGCAGCTAACAAACATGTGAAGAAATGTTCATGATCACTAGCCATTGGTGGTGGTGATGCATTGTGGAGTCGGTTCCTATTCATAGCGACCCTGTACAGGGTTTTTGAAGCTGTAAATCTTTACAGGAGCAGAAAGCCTCATCTTTCTCCTGTGGAATAGCTGGTAGTTTCAAACAGCTGACTTTGCGGTTCACAGCCCTATTCATAACCACTACACTGCCATTGTTGTTGTTATGTGCGGTGGAGTCGGTTCCAACTCATAGCGACCCTGTACAGGGTTTCCGAGGCTGTAAATCTTTACAGCCCTGAGGTTCGCAGCCCAATCCATAACCACTACGCTACCAGAGCTCCTGCTGCCATTAGAGAGTTGCAAATCAAAACAACAATGAGATATCATCTCACACCAGCAATAACAGCAAAGATTAAAAAAAGTAGAGGACAATAAATGCTGGTGAGGATGTGGAGAGACTGGGATGCTCCTGCATTGCTGGTCAGATTGCAAAATGGTCCAGCCTCTCTGGAAAGCAATATGGTGTTTCCTTAGAAGGTTGGAAATAGAAATAACTTATGATCTAGCAATTCCTCTACTTGGTATTTACCCACAAGAAATACGAGCTAAAATACGAGTAGATATATGCACACCTATGTTCACAGCAGCACTATTTACAATAGCAAAAAGATGGAGACAGCCTAAGTGCCCATCAACTGAAGAATGGATAAACAAACTGTGGTACATACACACAATGGAATATTATGCTACCTTGAAGAACAACAAGGAAGGTGTAAGCTATCACATAACATGGATGAACCTTGAGGACATTATGTTGAGTAAAATTAGTCAGTCGCAAAAGGAGAAATACTGCATATGATCACTACTATAAAAGACTAAGAAAAAGAACACATACTAAAGGGGAGTGGGGGATTCTTTGCTGGTTGTTGGGATGTGTGGAGTGGAGTGAGGGGAGGGATGGGATGGTGGAGCACAGGGCAGGGAATAGACATAGGATAGTTTGGGTGCTGGGGAGAGGGGCAACATACAAGAAGGCAGAGGGAAATGGAAGAACAAAGCAGATGGGAGAACAATTAGACAGGTTTGCATGGGCTAAGTGGGACAGAGGTAAATAATGATGTATGCACAACCTTGGAACAACAGGGCTCTGGTATACAGGGATTGAGACATGGTTGGAATGGGGAAAAGGGGGTAAATAATGTTAATATGCTCGGCTGTCTTTTGAATCTTGGTTTTCCTGGCATACCATTATAAAATAGATACTTGAGGGTGAGAGAAAGGAATAGCCAGGAATATCACCATAAGTGTTCCCTACGTATAACTGATTGGAATACGTAAAATGGGCTATAATGTGCCCAGTGAGGGAGGATTCCTGTGGAGCTTCTGCATTACATAAGACCATAGGTCTTATGAACCTTTCCCAGAATCTCGTAAAGTGGGAAATTTGCACTTGAAAGGACAAGCAGACCAACCTAGAGCACCTAGAAGAACAGAAGATACTTCTTGAAAGAAAGACCACCAGGAAAAATACAAAACAATAATGGCAGTCCGACTGATTATTACAAGAATAACCAAGTTGCTCACCAAAGAAACATCAAGGCAAGTGGTCGGGTCCCCTCAGAGCAAACCCCCTTCCAAGACTAAGACGCAATGGGAATACATGAGCAGACATACACTCTGATTGGTGACCACATTTGTCACTGATAAGGGGAGTGAGGGGAAAACAGCAGTGAACTTGCGAGCTAAGCCCTACAATGTTCAATAGACTCCTGTAAACCCGGGTGGAGACCTGGTTGGCCAGCATTTTGGCAAGACCTGGGGACTCCTGGGCCCAGAGTCAGTGACATAGCCACAGAGAACTAAAGTGGAGAGTTAGCGTCCAGCTGATAAGAAGTGAGGGCATATGCATAAGAACACCCACACAAGCAGATAATATTCACTCGACCTGGCTTCAATGACTGGATGATCAGAGCTCAACTAGAAGAAGAAAGAAGAGGGGAAAAAAGAGTAATCTGAGACAATTTGATGAACTTGACCTACACCTATGGATTCAGTAGCTCGAAAGAGGGAACAAATCTTTACAGCGAGGATCAATCCCACCCTCCATACAGAGTAGACAGGGATGGGCAACTTGGACACTGGCCACCCAAAATGGGGGGGAGGGGTTGATTTACAAAGGCAAGAAGTGACGGGCTTACAAGCTTTCAAGAGGGAGCCTAGATCCAGAGGGTGCGGAGGAAGGTAGAATCTCCACTGAGTAGTATCCAATCTGTATGGGTGGGGCTAATGAAAGGAGATGGGGATAGGTCCCTTGTGGTACGATGGTGAATAATTGTTACCAGGACTGACTGGTAGTGTTGGAAATGTAAAGGTTCTGTAGCAAAAGGAGGGGAGTGACTAACTTTGCAGTCTAAGAGCGGAGGTCCCTGGAACCATCAAGGGAGAAGAGTGGAGTGCAGGACCCTACTGAGAGAAGCAGTGATGCGAAAGATGGAGGCAGAGATGATGACATGGAGAGATGGAGTGGCTGGGGATTCTAGACCCAGAGAGAGAGGGGGGCTGTGTGCTGACGACCTGGGGGCAGACTTGCAAGGTATATCCTTTGGTTGGTTAATGATGCATGGAAGGGATTGCAACCATGGCAATGAAATGACATACAATAGGATGAATGTAAATCTAATGTTCTCCCATGTAAATTATCATATAGTTTTATGGGAGCAGAAAGCCTCATCTTTCTCCCGCAGAACAACTGGTAGTTTCGAACTGCTGACCTTGTGATTCCCAGCCCAATTCGTAACCACTATGCTACCAGAGCTCCGTTGTGTTTTTAGTGGAGGTTTAAAAATCAGTTTAGACAATAAATAAGGAGGAATATGATGCAGACCATGCAGACCCGGTCAGGAGGTCAAGCCCCTGTGGGCCCAAGCATTGTTGACCGTCCAAACCATA
>NW_006408636.1:8541282-8550759 GCF_000296735.1 Chrysochloris asiatica | reverse complement strand
ATAATAATCAATGTAATGAAACAAGCTATATGAATGGTTGAATGTGAAGCTGATGATGTGCCCTGTAAACTTTCACTCAATCCAAAATAAAAACATTTAATGAAAAAAAAAATCAGTTTAGAGACTTTCAGTGTTGGGTGTGGAGAAGCAGAGTCAGATAGGACAGGCTCCGTGGGGGAACTGTAGAAACCCCAGAGAAGGTGCTTTCACAGAGCAGCTGCAGCGCTTCGGATCTAGTATAAGGTTCAGGGCGTCAGTTTCACACACACACTGGTGGAAAAATCACTGTATAAAGGAAAATATTTCAGAATCCGTCAGGATGCGGGACTCTCACTGCGGCCACTCCACACGGGTTCAATTCAGAGGGTGGGGCCACAACCAGATTGACACAGTGATATGGCACTAAAACCCACGCAGCAACATTTGAAAAACGAGGTGGGGGATTCTACACATTTTTTCCTCCTCTAACCTGTCGCACACTCTTTGCCCAGCCCAGACACCTTCAGGCGGGTGGGCACCCACCCCCCAAAAGGGTCCAGCATTGAGCTCACAGTTTTCCCATAGCACAGAAAGGAGGAGCCCCATTGTTCCCATAGGCTGATCCTTTGGTGGTTGCTTATGACATCTGACTCTGGGACCCAGCCCTAAAATTGACCTGTGCAGGACCCTTTACTCCTGCCTACCCAGCAAGAAAAAAGCAGGTCTGGCTATACAGACAAACCGTATGAACACTCTGTAAAACCACAACATAAACACAAGAGCCAAAACCAACTACTACACACTAGGAAACAGGTATTTCAAGAATTATGCTGTGCACATGCAGATACCTAACTGACCTTCAGAGATAAAAATAGTGGACAATCTTTCTCCCATTAACTTCTCCATGTCTATCTGTGCACCTCCATGGTGGTGACTAGAGGAGGGGCCTGAACCAGTAGACACCCCCACCCTCTGCTGGAGGTTTCTACTGTGCATGCACACTGACCTGCACAGCAAAGGCTACGGTTTTATTTTTTATTTTGAGTGGTGATTTTGGTCTCTGCTTTTATATTGCTTCTGTTTTTGGTCCTTTTGATCATACTTTTCTCCTGGGGATGGGAGCTTTTTCTCCCTATGCTACCCAAGAAGACACAGCAATCATGGCCATATAGCCAAGTTACAAATATACTCCATAATATTCCACCATTGGGATAGGAGCCAATACCAGCTGCTACGCATTACACATGAAAAAGGAAGCCTATCTCCAGATCCTATCCACCAGGAGACACTCAGTAAGCTTAACAACACAGCAACATACATCAATTTAAGCCTTAAAAACCCACCTAACTACTGAAAATGTCCAAGATAACACAACAAGATGGCTAGGCTTCGTCTCTCATACTTTGGACACATTGTCCGGAGAGAACAGTCGCTGGAGAAGGATGTCATGCTGGGTAAGGCGGGGGGTCAGAGAAAAAGAGGAAGACCCCCAATGAGATGTATCAGCCAGGTGACATCACTGATGGTGTCAAGTGTGGCAGTGGTAGTGAGGTTGGCCCAGGATCGGACATTGTTTCGTTCTGCTGTGCATGGGGTCGCTATGAGTCGGTTCCAACTTGATGGCACCTGACAACAACAACACAACAAAAGATCTCAAAACATGTCCAAAACCAGAAAAGAGTAACTGAGAAAAATGAGCTGGAGACAGACACAGACTTTCCAGTGGAAGAAGAACAGGTTTAGGATCTGCCTGAGAAGGAATTCACAAGAATGATCTAGAACCAAATTCAAATGCTCCGAAAAGGGTGGAGGAATATAAGAAGGAAGTCAAGAAAGTGCTACAGGAACAATCAAACAATTAGATACAGCATTGGAAACTATTCAAAACTTGCAAAAAGAGGTCTAGATAATTAATAATAAAATATCAGAAATGGACAATACACTGAAAGGGCAAAGGAGTAGAATTGAAGAGAAGAACCAGCGATCTGGAAGACAAATCTCTCAATACTACTAAGATAGAAGAGCAAGCAGAAAAAAGGATAAAAAAATCTGAAGAGAGTCTAAGATTCATGCTGGATAACATGAAGAGGAATAACTTAAGAATTATTGGCATTCCAGAACAGGAAGAATCACAGGAGTCAACAGAGGAGATAGTTTAAGAGCTTCTGGAAGAAAATTTCCCTAACATCTTGAAGGATGAGAAGATAAACATTCAAGAAGCCAAACGTACCCCAGGAAGGATAGAACCCAAAAGAATATCATAATCAAGCTCTCCAAAATCAAAGATGAGGAGAAAATCCTAAAAGCAGTCAGGAAAAAGAGAAGTGTTACCTACAAAGGCAAGTAAATCAAATTAAGCTCTGACTTCTCAGCAGGAACCATGCAGGGAAGAAGGCAATGGGGTGACATATATAAAATCCTAAAAGAAAAAACTGCCAACCAAAACTGTCTATCCAGCAAAACTGTCAATCAAATAGGATGATGCAATCAAAACAGTGCAGGATAAACAGAAGATAAGAGATTTTGTCAAAGCCAATCCAGCACTTCCAAACATCCTAAAGGGAGTTCTTTACAGTGAAAACCAACAAGAACAGATGACAACCAGATATTGATAGACATGGCAATGCCACCTGAAACCCAAGATGACAGATAGCAGAGCCCAGAATGGAACAAAATTACAACAACGAATTCAAAGGAGGTCAACCAAAGAACAAAATAATAACAATGTCAAAGAAGGGAAAAATATAGGAACAGAGATCCAGGTGGTGAGGAGGTCAGGTAGATTACAAGATACAGTTTGTTGTTGTTGTTAAGTGCCATCGAGTCGGTTCCGACCTATAGCGACCCTGAACAGGGTTTCACTATCTTAAATAGGGGGAAAAGTTAATAGACTATAGGGTAACACCAAAAAAGTTAATACTTCACAATTTACCATAAAAATGAAGATCCAAGCAGAACATGAAAACTAAGAAGAAACTGAAAAGAAAGCACAACAAAAACACATGAACTCAGCACAAGAAGGCATGCAGAACAAAAATTAACATAATGACAGCAATTAATTCATGCCTATAGATAATTACATTGAATATCGATGGATTAAATGCACCGGTGAAGAGACAGAGAGTGGCAGAATGGGAAAACAAGAGCCTTCAAAATGTTGCCTGCAAGATACAAACCTTACACACAGACAAAAACACACTAAAAGTTAAAGGATGGAAAAAAATATACCAAACTAATTGCAATAATAAACAAGCAGGAGTGGCAATACTAATCTTTGATAAAATAAACTTCAAGACAAAAATCAGCATAAAAGAAAAAGAAGGACACTATTTCATGATCAAAAGGTCAATTGAGAAAGACGACATAACCATAATAAATATCTACGCTCCCAATGAAAGAACACCAAGATATATAAAGCAAATCCTACTAGAATTGAAGAAAGAAATAGAAAAATCTACAATTATAGTGGGAGATTTTAATATGCCACTTTCAAAAAGGGATAGAACAACCAGAAAGGAACTTGACAAAGACACAGAGGAACTAAGCAACATAATCAACCAACTTGACTTCATAGATGTGTACAGAGCATTCAATCCAACAACAGCACAATATGCATTCTTCTCCAGTGCACATGGAATAGTTTCCAGAATTGACCATGTGTTAGGTCACAAAGCAAGCCTCCATAAATTTAAAAACATCAAAATACTACAAAGCATCTTTTCAGACCACAATGCTATAAAACTAGAAATCAAAAATAAGAAGACCAAGGAAATAATGTTGACTACATGGAAACTGAATAACACCCTGCTGAAAAGTGACTGGGTAGTAAAAGAAATTAAACGTGAACTCACAAAGTTCCTAGAAATAAATGAGAACACAACATATCAAAATCTTTGGGACACAATGAAAGCAGTGCTGAGAGGACAATTCATTGCGATAAGTGTGCACATCCAAAAAGAAGAAAGAATCAAAATTAGCACATTAACACAGCATCTACAAAAATTAGAAACACACCAACAGAGGAAACCTACAGTCACCAAAAGAAAAGAAATAATAAATATCAGAGCATAAATAAATGAGATGGAAAACAGAAAAAGTATAGAAACAATCAAAAGGACAAGAAGCTGGTTCTTTGAAAGGATTAATAAAATTAACAAACCACTGGCAAACCTAACTAAAGAAAAGAGGGAGAAGACACAAATAACATGCATTAGAAATCACATGGGTGATGTCACAACGTAACGAAAGGAAATCAAAAGGATAATAACAGAATACTATGAAGAGTTGTACTCCAACAAATTTGAAAACTTACAAGAGATGGATACATTTTTAGGAAAACATGACCTACCTAAACTTAGACAGAGTGAAGTAGAAAACCTGAACTGACCCATAACAAAAGAAGAAATTAATCAGACCATCAAAAAAAACTCCCAACCAAAAGAAGTCCAGGCCCCCAGATAGCTTCACTGGTGAGTTCTACCAAACATTAAGGGAAGAGCTGACACCAATTCTACTCAAATTATTCCAGATTATAGAATAGGATGGAAAACTTCCTAATACATTTTATAAAGCAAGCATAACCCTCAACCAAAACCAGGGAAGGACATTACTAAGAAATAAAATTATAGACTAATATCCCTTATGAACATAGACACAAAAATTCTCAACAAAATCCTAGCCAACAGAATCCAGCTGCACATCAAAAAATAATACAACATGACCAAGTGTGTTTCATAACAGAGATGCAAAAGATGGTTCAACATTAGAAAAACAATCAGTGTAATCCACCATATAAATAAGAAAAAGGAAAAGAACCATATGATCTTATCAATTGATGCAGAAAAGGCATTTGACAAAATCCAACATCCATTCCTTGTAAAAACACTCAACAAAGTAGGAATTGAAGGGCAATTCCTCAACATAATTAAGAGCATATATACAAAACCAGCAACTTACATTATTTTCAATGGAGAGAAACTAAAAGGCTTCCCTGTGTGAACAGGAACCAAACAAGGATGCCCTTTGTCACCACTCTTATTCAATATTGGTTTGGAAGTCTTAGCCAGAGCTATATGACAAGACAGGGAAGTTAAAGGCATCCAAATTGGCAAAGAGGAAGTAAAACTCTCTCTATTTGCAGACAGTATGATCCTATACACAGAAAACCCCAAAGACTCAGTAAAAAATCTACTAGACCTCAAAGTGGCAGGGTATAAGATCAACATACAAAAATCAGTTGGATTCTTCTATAGTAACAATGACAGCACTGAAAAAGATATTAGGAAAGCAATACAATTTACAATAACTGTCCAAAGGATGAAATATCTAGGAATAAATGTAATCAGAGAAACAAAGGAGTTATACAAAGAAAAGTATGAAACACTACTACAAAATACCAAAAGGGACTTATAAAAGTGGAAGCATACACCATGCTCCTGGATAGGAAATGGAAATATTGACATTTTCAGGTCAATAGGAAATATTGACATGAAAATATCAATATTGCCCAAAGCAATTTACACATATAATGTAATCCCAATGTCGATTCCAAAGACATTCTTCAAAGAGATGGAAAAAATAATTGCAAACTTTATATAGAAAGGAAAGAGGCCCAGAATAAACAAAGCACTGCTTAAGAAAAAAAACAAGGTTGGAACCCTCTCACTTCCCGATTTCAAAAATTTACTACATAGCTATGGTGATCAAAACAGTCTAGTACTGGTACAGTGAAAGATACACTGATCAATGGAACAGAATCAAGAATCCAGAGACTAACCCATCCATATACAGCCAACTGATTTTCGACAAAATACCTAAGTGTATTACATGGGGAGTAGATAGTCTCTTTAGCAGATGGTTCTGGCAGAACTGGAGAGTGATATGCAAACGATTGAAACAAGACCTTTACCTCACCCCCTCTACAAAAACCAACTCAACATGGATTAAAGACCTAAATGTGGATTCCAGAATTAATAAAGGCCATCAATGAAAAAAAAATAGGTACAAATGTGAGGGCTCTAATTCAGGGCATACACAGACTACCAAACATTTTTAAAATCACACAAACAGTAGACAAAATAGATGAGTGGGACATACTAAAAATTAAAAACTTATGTGCATCAAAAGACTTCACCAAAAGAGTAAAAGGGGAACCCACAGAATGGGAAAAAATCTTTTGCAATGACACGTCAGACAGGGGAATAATATCTAAAATATATAGGAAATTACAACACATCTATAAGAAAAAGACAAATAACCCAATTAAAAAATGAGCACAGGACATGAACAGACACTTCACTACGGAGGAGATCCGAGCATCCAACAAACATATGAAGAAATGTTCATGATCACTGCTTCCGAATATTTTGTCATTGAAAACCTTGTGAATAGCAGTGGAACACTGCCAGATTGCACCAAAATATTGAATATTGAAACAGGATGAAGAGCACCAAAATATGGTCAGATATAGTGCTGGAAGATGAGTCCCCTCAGGTTGGGAGGCAATCAGAATACGGCTGGGAAAGAGCTGCCTCCTCAAAGTAGAGTTGACCATGATGATGTAAATGGAGTAACTAAACCCTCAGGACCTTCATTTGCTGATGGGGCACAACTCAAAATAAAGAAAAACAGCTGTAAACATGCATTAATAATTGGAACATAAAATGTTCAAAGTATGAATCCAGGAAAACTGGAAATGTTCAAAAATGAAATGGAATGCATAAATATCAATATCCTAGGCCTTACTGGCCTGAAATGGACTGGTATTGGCCATTTTGAACCTGACAATCACTATGCCAGGTATGACAAATCGAAGTGGAATGTCATCTCATTCATCATCAAAAAGAACATATCAAGATCTGTCTTGAAGTACAATGTTGTCTGTGATAGGATAATATCCATATGCCTATAAGGAAGACCAGTTAATACCGCTATGAGTTGGTACTGCATCGATGGCACCTAACAACATGGGCAAAATAGTGAATGATGCAGAAAGCATCAAAAGAAGATGGAAGGAATACACAGAGTCACTGTACCAAAAATAAATGGTTGAAGATCAACCATTTCAAGAGGTAGCATATGATCAAGAGCCAATGAGCCTGAAGGAGGAAGTCCAAGTTGCATTGAAGACACTGGCAAAGAACAAGACTGAAATCTTTCAACAAACTGAGCCAGAACTGGAAGCACACACTCATCTATGCCAAGAAATTTGGAAGACAGCTACCTGGCCAACTGACTAGAAGAAATCTATATTTGTGCCCATTCCAAAGAGAGGTGATCCAACAGAATGCAGAAATCATTGGACAATATCATTAATATCTCATGCAAATAAAATTTTGCTAAAATAATACAAAAATGGCTGCGTTGACAGCTGGTTTCAGATGAGGACATGGAATGTCAGATGGATCTTGGCTGAAAGCAGAGAACACCAGAAAGATGTTTACCCTGTGCTTTATTGACTATGCAAAGGCTTTCATTTGTACGGATCATGATAAGCTATGGACAACACTGAGGAGAATGAGTATTCCAGGACACTTAATTGTGCTCAGTGGTTTAAAATCAGGAAAGATGTGTGCCAGTGTTGTATTCTTTCACCATATTTATTCAATCTGTATGCTGAGCACATAATCAGAGAACCTGGATTATATGAAGAAGAACATGACATCAAGATTGGAGGAAGACTCATTAACAACTTGCAATGTGCAGATGATACAACTTTGCTTGTTGAAAGCTAAGAGGACTTAAAATACTTAATGATGAAGATCCAAGACCACAACCTTCAGTATGGGCTACACCTCAATATAAAGAAAACAAAAATCCTCACCACTGGACCAATAAACAACATCCATATAAACGGAGAAAAGATTGAAGTTGTCAAAGACTTCGTTTTGCTTGGATCCAGCATCAACACTCATGGAAGGAGCAGTCATGAAATCAAATGACGTATTGAATTATACAAATCTGCTGCACAAGACCTCTTTAAAGTGTTTAAGAGCAAAGATGTTAGTTTTAGGACTAAGGAACCATGCCATGGTATTTTCAATATGCTTTTGAAAGTTATGTATAAGGAAAACCGTAGAAGAATTGATGCATTTGCTTTATGGTGTCAGAGGAGAATATTAAAAGTACCATGGCCAAATAAATCTGTGTTGGAAGAAGTACAGCCAGAATGCTCCTGGGAAGCCAGGATGACCAGACTTCGTCTCTCATACTTTGGGCATGTCATCAGGAAGGACCAGTCCCTGGAGAAGAATATCATGTTTGGTAAAGTGGTAGTGGTTGTGGTGGTGGTGGTGTGCTATGGAGTATGTTCTGACTCATAGCAACCCTGCATAGGGTTTCTGAGGCTGTAAATATTTACAGCAGCAGAAAGCTTCATCTTTCTCCAGTGGAACAGCTGGTAGTTTTGAACAGCTGACCTTGAGGTTAGCAGCCCAACTACTCTGCCAGAGCTCCTTTATATGGAGGGTGGGAGAAAAAAAAGACCCCTAACAAGATGGAATGACACAGCAGCAGCAGCAGCAGCAATAGGTTCAAGCGTAGCAATGATTGTGCACTTAGTGCAAGACAAGGCAGCATTTCATTCTGTTGTGTACAGGATGCCTAGGACATCTTTCTCTTTATGCATTCTTTTTTTTGTGTGTGACAACTTTCAATTTTCTTAGATTCATAGTCAGTACATTCCATGTTCTGATTATTAATGGATATTTGCAGTTGTTTTTTTCTCATGTTGAGTTGTACCTCATCAGCATATGAAGGTCATTATGATCGACTCTATTTTGAAGAAACAGCTCTTCCCCAGTTGTATTTTGAGAGCCTTCCAACCTGAAGGGCTCATCCATTGACAGTATATCTGATAATGTTCTACTGCTATTCATGTTTTCATCTTCGGGCACTCTATTTGACAATATTCTGCCACTGTTCAATAGGCTTTCAGTAGCTAACTATTCAGAAGTGGTCTGTCTCTCCTTCTACCTAGTCCGGAAGCCCCACTGAAACCTGTATACCATGGGAGACACTGCTGGTATTTAAAATACTGGTATGTTAAATTCCAGCATTAAAGCAACATGTAAGCCAACACAATGCAACAAACTGACAGACAAGTAGTGGCCAAACTTCTTAACATAACTAAAAAATCCCCTTACAATCTAGTCCAAAGTATCCTGCACTTTAGCTGCATCGGACAATTAAAGAGCCAAAGTGACTGGCTTGCAAGGTTTCAAGGGGGAGTTTACTTTAATAGTATGTGGGCAAAAAAGATTCCCCACTGAATAGTTTTCATCTTGTCTAGATGGGTCTTGTTAAGAGAGATGGGATTCAACCCGACAACAACACAATACACACTCTTTTCCAGTGCCCATGGAACATTCTCCAAAATAGACCATGTTTTAGGCCACAAAACAAATCTACATAAATTTACAAATATCAAAATACTTCAAAGCATTTTCTCAGACCACAATGCTATCAAATTAGAAAGCAACAATAGGAAGACCAAGGAAA
>NW_006408636.1:8515806-8531684 GCF_000296735.1 Chrysochloris asiatica | reverse complement strand
CCATGTAAACTATCACGTAATTCACAATAAAACATTTAAGGAAAAAAAAAAAAAAGGGAGAGAGAGAGATGGAGATAAGAGTCTTATGATTCAATAGTGAGTAATTGTTATCATGACTAATTGCAACTGTCACAATTGCAAAGGTTTTGTAACAAAGATGGGGGAGTAGTTAACCTTACAGTCCAGAAACAAAGGGCCCAAGTACCATCAAGGGTGAAGAGCACAAGTGGAATGCAAGACCTTATCCAGAGAAGCAGCGATACCAGAGATGGAGGCAGAGATGGGGCTATAGAGAGATGGAGCAGCTGAGGACTCTAGATTCATGGGAAGAGAGGGACTAAGAGACGGCGGCCAGGAGGCAGGCTTGCAGAATGTGTCCTTTGGTGGTGTAAATATTTAAAATAAATAAAAAGAGCTAAAGTGAATAGAGAGAAATACTGTTAACTGATGGTACATGGTGGTTATGTGCCGTGGAGTTGGTTCCAATTCATAGCAACCCTGTACTGGGTTTTCAAGGCTGTAAATCTTTACAGGAGCAGAAAGCTTTATCTTTCGCCTGTGGAACAGCTGGTAGTTTCGAACTGCTGACCTTGCGGTTTGCAGCCTGATTCATAACCACTACGCTACCAGAGTTCCTTACATGGAGGGGATTATAATCATTGTAATGAAACAAGGTGTATGATTTGTTGATTGTAAAACTGATGATCTGCCCTGTGAACTTTCACTCAATCCACAATAAAAAAAAAAAAAGCCAAAAGCCAAAAGCCATTACTATGTAGTTGATTCCGACTCATAGCAATCTTATAGGACAGAGTAGGGTTTCCAAAGCTGTATTCTTTCATGGAGCAGTTAGTGAACTGCCAACCTTTCAGCTATCAGCTGTATCACCACTGAACCATAATTATCCCCAAACAGGACTTAGACATTCACATCTGCCTACCTTTTCTCATGCGTTCCTCTACCTGGAGTGCACTGGCCACCATTTAACAGAACTTCTACTCATCTTTCAAATCCCAGCTCCAATGTCATTTCTTCCTTGAAGACTTCTCAAATTCTCAACCCCTTCTTAAGACAGATGCTACCTTCTCTGTACTCCCAGATCTCTGTTTCCTACTACACTGTGAGCATCTTGGGGATAGGACAGTGACACATCTTGTTCCTCTTTGTATCCTCAAGAGCCAAAGCACCCAAAACTATTTGCTGAAACTGAAAATTTAATACTTTCTGTACATTTGGTACTGGTATTGCTACTTTAAAAAGAAATGGCCAGCTTTTCATCTCCCTCTAATAACTCCCCAGGATCCTTGTTCTCTCATCTCTCCATTCTCCACAGCAAAAATCCATAAGCTTTGTCCTGTTGTAGATTCTAGACCTGTCCCTATTCATGAGGAATTTCAAGGAATTTGGCAGCTGAACATGAAATATTTCCCCTTCTTCTAAAAATCTTGTCCTATTAGTTATTCTTACAACCTCTTCCTCTCCTATCAGCCTGTATAATGTTCAACTTGCCAGACTGTACAAAAACATTAAACAACAGAAAGTTTCCTCTCGAGCTATAGATCAGTCTTATCCCTTCTTTTCTCAGCCAGATTCTCAGAAAAAGTAGTTCATACTTACTATCTCCATTTCTTTGCTTCTCATCATAATTCAGTCTGCTGCCCTCTGGCCTGTGCCCCCACCATCACCTGAAAGTGCTTTCTATGCTCGTGACTTCCATATTGCCAAAGCCAATAGACATATTTCAAAGGGAACTTCTCTGTAGTATTTGATGCTAAGAACAAACCTCACTTCCAGAAAATTTTTCCTGCTTTGACTTCATGATATTATGCTCATGTTTCCCTCCTCATTCTTCTCCAGCATCTTCCCTTCTATATGTGTTCCCCAGAATTCTGACCTCAGTTCTATTTTTGTTTCAACATTCTTATTGAGTGGCTTACTTGACTCTCTTGATTTTAACTACAGTCTACATGTTAATAACTCCTGCATCTATCTCAAAACTCCTTTCTACCCTTGCCCCTCCAGCTGCCCCATTCCAGTTTTTGACAGTGTGGACATCCATTTATCTGCAGAAGGTCCTATTCCTCTCCTGGAATCTGTGTGAGATCAGTGGATGAATATGTCAGGAGTCTTTACCTCACACATAGGAAGCTTTTTTCCCCCCATAGGAAGCTTTTTAATCCATTTATATGTTGTTGTGTGGTGAAAGGCAAAGGTTCTGAGCATGCCTATGAATGTGTCAGAGATTTACCTAAAGAGTTTTAAACAGAGGGAAAATATTTAAATAGTCCAAACCTGGGAAACCCATAGTATTATTCCCAATTAATGAATGTATATCCTGGAGTTCATCAAGTATCATAGGAGATGTGGATCTGCTGTTTTCTCCTAATTGCTCTCCAGTCCCATGGGAATCCACAACAGCAATGGGCTTCAAATTTATGGCTATTTCAACAGCATGGCTCCTAACAGCATGCTCACAACTCCATTAGGGGCTCAACTCAAGAAACTGCAATCTGCCACAAGATAGCTATGCTGAATTTCTTAAGAAGAAAATGTGTTAGTTTCCAGTATGACATCTTCCTCACAGATAAGAAGTCAAAATACAAAAAAGGGTAAGGAGTTTCGATTTAAAGGCAATTTAAAGAAAACAAGTGGTTACATGGATATGGCAAGAATTGTGAAGGTGATATTTGCATAACTAAAGTTTGGGAGAAGTCCTGGTGTGGCGCTGTGGGCTAATGCATCAGACTGCAAAGTTGTTTGAACTGCAAGGTCGGTGGTTCAAGCTCACCAGCTGCTCCTTGGAAACGCTATACAGGGTTGCTATGTGTCAGAATCGACTTGACAGCACTTAACAACAACAAAGTTTGGGAAATATTATCAGAATATTTGGTAGGAAAAAGTGGGCTAAACTGTGTCCTAGGAGAGTCTGGCAACTCTAGCACGGAGTTGCAAAAAGATTAAGTCGCAATCCAACTGGTTTGTGTGTGGGGCGGGGAAGCAGATTCCTGATCCCAACCTGTTGGTTTCCCTGGTTCAAGGATAGGACTAATGAAGCCTATCCCATACATGGGCCAGCTTATCAGAAATAGCTAGAGCAGAGCAAGGACCAGGGCAATGGTATATCAAACTCTAGACCTGCATTCCCAATACCCTTCTAAACATCTCCTGGATGTTCCTCAGGAACACAGTATACTAGTAGAATACTAGTATGCTTGAGCCTGCTTGTACCAGCAGCCAACTGTTCAATTTTCAGAAATTTTGTGAACAACTTGATTATCACATTGGTAGTTTGACATTGGCCCAGGTGGGAGTATGTATACCACAGAAATAGGTAAATCAAGGTTCTCCCTACTCCCAGGACACCTCTGATTCAACATGTCCCAAACTGAACTCCAGCTCTCCATCCTAGATTCCCAACCTCTGTGTGAATGGTATAAGTATAGACTCAGTTTCTCAAGCAAGAATTTTTGGAGTTGTCCATGATTTCTCTCTTCCCCTCACTCACTACCTCAATCAGTCTTATCAATTCTGGTAGAAGTAATCTACCATTATCTTAGTTCATTTTTGTTGTTAGGTGCCATCAAGTTGGTTCCAACTCATAATGACCTTATGCACAACAGAACGAAACACTGTCCAGTCCTGTGCCAACCACAATTGTTGCTACACTTGAGCCCATTGCTGCTGCCACTGTGCCAATCCATCTCATTGGTGTCTCACTCTTTTTCGCTGACCCTCCACTTAACCAAGCATGATGTCCTTCTTGAGGGACTGGTTCCTCCTGATAATATGTCTGAAGTAGTAAAGATAATATGTCTAGCCATCTTGGCTCCTAAAGAGTAGTCCAACACAGATATGTTTGTCCTTCTGGAGGTCCATGGTACTTTTAATATTCTTCTCAACCACCATAATTCAAATGCATCAATTCTTCTATGGTCTTCCTTATTTATTGTACAACTTTCACATACATATGAAGTGAATGAAAATACCATGGCTTGGGTCAGTTGCACCTCAGTAATCAATCTGACATCTTTGCCCTTGAACACATCTTTAAAGAGGTATGTGCAGCAGATTTTCCTAATGCAATAAATGCATCACTTCCATGAGTGCTGCTTTCCGTGAGTGTTGATGGCTGATCTAAGCAAAATGAAGTCTTTGACAATTCCAATCTTTTCTTCATTTATCATGAAGTGGTGAGGATTTTTGTGTTTTGTTTTGTTTTCACACTGAGGTGGAGGTACAACCCATGTCAAAGGCTTTGATCTTCATCAATAAATATTTTAAGTCCTCTTCACTTAGTGCATTAGTTATTTTCAATTACCTCAGACGCATTTGAAAGTTGGACAATAAATAGGGAAGACCATAGAAGAATTAATGCATTTGGATTATAGTGCTGGACTGCTAGAAGAAAAAGCAAATTTGTGTTGGAAGAAGTACAGCCAGAATGCTCCCTGGAAGTGAGGATGGTAAGACTTTGTCTCTTAAACTTTGGACATGTTATCAGGAGGGACCAGTCCCTGGAAAAGGACATCATGTTTGGTATAGTAAGGGGTCAACAAAAAAAGAGGAAGACCTCCAATGAGATGGATTGACACAGGGACAGCAGCAATGGGCTCAAACAGCAAAAATGTTAAGGATGGTGCAGGAGTGGGCAAGAGTTTCATTCTGTTGTCAGAACTGACTTGATGGCACCTAACAACATTTTAGTTCAAGCTTCCATCTTTTTCTTTTTTACAAGATAATTGCAATAATCTCTTGAGTGATCTTCTTGCCTCTAGTGTATCTGAGCATTGCATCCCATGTAGTCTTTCTAAAACAACAACCTGTTGCTGTTGAGTCAATTCTACTCAAAGTGACAGAGTAGGACAGATGACAGCGTAGAACTACCGCAGTATGGTTTCCAGGGCTATAAATCTTTACGGAAAGGAGCTCTGGTAACGTAGTGGTTACGAATCAGGCTGCGAACTGCAAGGTCAGCAGTTCGAAACTACCAGCTGCTCTGTGGGAGAAAGATAGGCTTTCTGCTCCCATAAAGATTTACAGCCTCGGAAACCCTGTTCAGGGTCACTATGGGTCGGAACCGACTTGACGGCACTTAACAACAACAAAATCTTTACGGAAGCAGATTGTCATATCTTTCTCCCACAGAGCAGCTGGTGGTGGGTTCTTAAAAACCAACCTTTTGAGCCAGTACTAAAATATTTTGAGCTTAGCAGTAGCAGAATCCTTAAAATAAATGTACATTCATAGCCTTTCAAGGTGGCTTTTAGAAGGACCATGCCCACTTAGAGGAAGTCTTTCTTGTTATGTTAATATTAAAATTAGTATATTGCTTCAGGATCACAACATATAAGTTAAAGTGAGCAAGAATCCACTTTTAGCTGACTTCTTTTTTTAAAAAAGAAATCTCAACTGTAAATGCCTGGGACCATAATTGAACTTGAAAATTCATTTTTAAAATTAAATTGCCAAAAATATTTTCTAAGTATTCAGATATCCCAAGTCCCTAATTTCAACCATTGTGACACAGTGGAATTATTACTGATGCTGTCCTGGACAGCAGTCATTCGCTCTTTAAAAATGACTGAGGCTCAATATTTATGAAGTAGCATAAAGTGGGGTTCTAAGTGGGAGGGAAAAGATACCAAGAAGAAAAGTAAAGCTTCCTACCCCTCTCCTCACTCTTTCTCACTGCGGTGAGACTTTTACAAAAGAAATGATTGAAAACTTAATGAAGTATGTAATTCCCTCTAAATTCATTTTAAATGTTTAACTCATTTTTATATCTTTTCTTACCCTGTGGTACCTATTATAACATGGCCTTATTTATTTTATTTTTAAAATCATTTCAGTGGACTTCTTTCACACTATGTGAATGATAATGGAGGGATACTGAATTGTTGATGTTTCTTTTTTGTCAACAAGGAACTATTTGTACCTGAATTAAGTGAATGTGCGAGCCTGTGACCATAAATATCAGTTTGTGTGAACTATATGTTGACACCCCCTAAGATAATTTGGAAACATAAGATAACTGACAACGACTTCAGACTCATAGGGGAAATACTTATTTGACAGCATTGGAGTGTAGGTATTCATAATAAAAGATATTCTTTCTGCTATGAATTAGAATTTTCAGTAGATTATTTTCTGTTAGAGAACTGTGAGATTTCTCTGTGAGGTTTACAGAAACTAGTGTGTCCTTTTCACTAAGTTGAAGGATAACCTGAACCTTAACTATGTGTGTTTCAGTATTAACACACCTTCATTGATTGAAAATGGAGTCTTGAGTCCTTGTCTACTTTTATAAAGTGAACCTTATTCCTAAGTTATCTGTGTTTTTGAAAGTCCCTGCTTCTTATATAGTATTTGCTGCATTATTATTTACTATAAATAGGAGACAGAAAAGAATAATAAACTACTAGGTTCCTTATTCCTGTTAAAGTACACTTATAAATATCTTGGGGGAAAAAACTGAATTCCAAGCTTTCTATAGAAATTTCTGATTGCAGTGTCATCAGAAGACTCCACGGAGAACTGCATCCTCCCAGATCTTGTTAGAGCTTAGTTGCCCTCTCAAGGACAAAATAAAGATTGGCTTTGTAAAGATAACACATTGAGCTATAATGCCAAAATGAGAAAAGTTCATCGAACCAAATTTCTCCCTATTTTAAGGGGCCCAGGGTGTCCTTGGGTTATTCAGGAGGGAATAATGCTTGATACAATTACTTTAATGTGCTTGAATTCAGTCTTTACTCCCAGCACCAATCTTGTTGACAGTAAAGAGGTATACTAAAGTGTTTCTGTTGTCAGTCAAATAAGGGTGTGAAACAGAAAGTCTTGTGTTACACTTGAACCATATATAAATGTATCCTGTGTATCTTTTGGGGGGAAAAAAGCATTTCTGCATTAAATTATATTGTTTTCCTTTTTACTGTTAACAAAATGCATCAGATCTGGATTTCCCCCCCCCTCATTTGAATATAAGTTTTAAAGAGCATTGTGATATCAAGCACTTTAACATACATATCATAGAAACTGATGTGGGTTTTTCAGGTTTTGGAGTACACTTAAATATGACTTTTCATGCTTTGTTCTTTACAAATAAAACTGTGAGATTGAAAAAAACTAACTTTGCCACTAGGGCTCCTCTTCCTAAAATACCCCAATACAATCCAGTCACTTGCAAGCTGAAAGACCTCAGCTGGCTCTCCTTTTTCTAGGGGAGAATGTCTAAGATCTTCAGCAATATCCACAAAAGCCTTCATAGTCTGGCCTCAAGTCTTCTTCAGACTCATGTTCCCCACTCCTTCCTATCATATATCCCATGGTTCAATATCAATTGCTTACTGTCCCCCAAACCTGCCTTGCTCTTTCCTGACCATCAGAGACAGCAAAGGCTGAGTGACACAGGAAATGCATACATATGGGGGGTGGGAGGGAATGCATAATCCAAAGATGTTCACATCAGCCACAGATCTCCGGGTCAGTGAAACTTGGGCCTTAAGAAATCAGGGATGAGCACGTGCATTTGTGGTGGGAAGTGAAAATGGGCAATGCCCATGTCATTCCCTCTGACTAAAATTTCTCCTCTTCTTTAAAGGTCCAACTCAGAGTTAATATTCTTGTGAACTCTCCCAAGTAAACTTATTCTCCCTACACTGCACTGTGCCTTTAATATAGAATTTATCACACAGTATTGTAGTTGACTGTTTTATAAGTCTGGTTCCCTCACTAGACTGTACTTTTCTCTGTACTCCAGAGCCTAGCATCTCACTTTATAATATGTTGTTGTTGTTGTATGCCGTGGAGTCGGTTCCAACTCATAGCGACCCTGTACAAGGTTTCCGAGGCTATAAATCTTTACAGGAGCAGAAAGCCTCATCTTTCTCCCATGGAACAGCTGGTAGTTTCGAACTGCTGACCTTGCAGTTCGCAGCCTGATTCGTAACCACTACGCTACCAGAGATCCTACTTTATAATATAATGAGAATTTAAAAAGAATAGATAGGAGGATGAATGAATGGAGTTGATCCCTAGCTCTAATAACTGGATTGGTTCCTGGTTCACTGTATAAAAGTTTCCCTATTCTGATAATCCCAGCTCCTGAGTCCTACCTTTGTGTTCCATCTGGCACCTTAGTCTTCACAAGAATAGTACTTTAGCTAGCCTCTTTTTTTTTTTTTTTTTAACTTTTATTGTGAATTGAGTGAAGGTTTACAGAGCAGGTCATCAGTTTTACATTCAACAAATCATATACTTCTCTTCACTACAATAATTGCTATGCATTGGAACCGATTCGATGGTACTTAACAACAACATAGGGTTTCCAAGGAGTGGCTAATGGATTTAACTTGTGCTTAGCAGTCCAGTGCTTATCCTATAGCACCACACTAGGACTCCAACAAAGTACCTAGCATGTTGTAAGTACTCAATATCTATTAGCGTTGTTGTTGTTTTTTTTAATGTTCCCAGTATCCAGGACAGAGTTGGCACTCAACAAACATGTGTTGAGAGGAGGAAACAAAAAGGCATAACAATTACTGGAGAGCCAAAATTTCCTGATCAAAGTCTATTCCATCTTCCAATCTCATTGTCACTTGGCTGTTTTTGAAATTCCACCTCCTCTAGGAATCCTTTGCAGTTGAGAGCCAATATCTTTCCTGGTTCTAGTCTGCTTTAGATCTAAAACTCTCACAATTGCCCATTTTCACTTCCCACCACAAATACATGTGTTTATCCTGATTTCTTAGACCCAAGTTTCACTGACCCCGAGATATGTGGCTGATGTGAACATTTTTGGATTATGCATTCCCTCCCACCACCACCCCCATATGTATGCATTTCCTGTGTCACTCAGCCTTTGCTGTCTCTGATGGTCAGGACAAAGACATGCATAAACTAGACAGAGCCTTGAACAGAGAAATTCTTCCAGATTGTTTGGTGAAGACAAAGGAGAGGATCTGGAAGCAAAAGCTGGGGAGGAGGTAAGATTTGAGTCTCCATTTATTCTTCACCTCAGCAGGTGCAGGAAGCTGCCTCTTTTCTGTTCATTGACTACATTCCTCTCAGAAACCAGAGTGGCAAGAGTCTGGATAATGCAAAATGAGCTTTAGGTGGTACTCAGCCAAGGGGCCTCCAAAGGGAGACCAGGGTGGTTAGCAAGGAAGGAATAGAAGAGGAAGGTGCTTATGTTTTTCTTAGTTCCTTATTTTCCCAAGTGGCAAACTTCTGCCTCTGGGAGATAATGTTGTTGTTGTTAGGTGCCATCAAGTCGGTACCGACCCATAGTGACCTTATGCACAGAAAAACAAAACACTGCCCAATTCTAGGCCAACCTCACTATTGTTGCCACTCTTGAGTCCATTGATGCTGACACTTGGCCAATCCATATTGTTGGGGGTCTTCCATTTTTTTCTCTGACCCTCCACCTTACCAAACATGATATCCTTCTCCAGCGACTGATCCCTCCTGACAATATGTCTGAAGTATGAGAGATGAAATTTGGCCATCTTGGCCTCCAGGGAGAACTCTGGCTGCACATCTTCCAAAATGGATCTATTGGTACTTTTGGCAGCCCATGGCACTTCCAATATTCTCCTACAACACCATAACTCAAAAGTATCAATTCTTCTACAGTCTTCCTTATTCACTGTCCAGCTTTCGCATGCATATGAGGTTATTGAAAATACCATGGCTTGGGTCAGGTGCACCTTAGTCCTCAAGCTGACATCTCTGCTCTTCAACACTTTAAAAAGGTCTTGTGCAGCAGATTTGCCTAATGCAATACGTCCTTTGATTTCTTGACTGCTGCTTCCGTGAGTGTTGATAGTTGATCCAAGAAGAATGAAGTCCTTGACAACTTCAATCTTTTCTCCGTTGATAAGAATGTTGTTTATTGGTCCAGTGGTGAGGATTTCTGTTTTCTTTATATTGACATGTAATCCATAAGGGACGCTGTACTCTTTGATCTTCATCAGTAAATGTTTCAAGTCCTCTTCACTTTCAGCAAGCAAGGTTGCATCATCTGCATATTGTTAATGAGTCTTCCTCCAATCCTGATGCCACGTTTTTCTTCATATAACCCAACTTCTCGGATTATTTGCTCAGCACACAGGTTGAATAAGTATGGTGAAAGAATACAACCTGGTCGCACACCTTTCTTAATTTTAAAACATTCAGTGTTTCCATGTTCTGTTCGAACAACTGCTTCTTGGTCCAGGTACAGATTCCTCATGAGCACAATTAAGTGTTCCGGAATATTCATACTTCGCAATGTTGTCCATAGCTTGTCATGATCCACACAATCTAAAGCCTTTGCATAGTCAATAAAGCATCGGTAAACATCTTTCTGATATTCTCTGTTTTCAGCCAAGATCCATTATACATCAACAATGATATCCCTTGTTCCACGCCCTCTTCTGAATCTAGCTTGAACCTCTGGAAGTCTCTGTCAATGTATGATTGTAGCCGTTTCTGTATTACCTTTAGCAAACTTTACTCACATGGGATATCAAAGAGATTGATGATTTCCGCTTTCCGTTGGGTCACCTCTCTTTGGAATGGGCACAAATATGGATCTCTTCCAATCAGTCAGCCTGATAGCTGTCTTCCAAATGTCTTGGCAGAGATGAGTGAGTGCCTTCTGTGCCACCTCACTTTGTTGAAAGAGTTCCATTTTTATTCCATCAATTCTTTGCCAATTCCTTCAATGCACCTTGGACTTCCTCCTTCAGGATCATTGGCTCTTGATCATATGCTACCTCTTCAAACGGTTGAACATGAACCATTTCCTTTTGGTACAGTGTCTCTGTGTATTCCTTCCATCTTCTCTTGATGCTTTCTGCATCATTCAATAATTTGCCCAGAGAATCTTTCAATAACAAAAGTCGAGGCTTGAATTTTTTCTTCAGTTCCCCCAGCTTGAGAAATGCTGTGTTCTTCCTTTTTGGTTTTCTGATTCCAGATCTTTGCAATACTAAAGTATAAAAGTTTCCTCAGAATTTATGTCTGAGTCTTAGAGCATTTTGCAAACTGGGTGGTCCCTGAGTCTATAGTCTTTGTTATCATAGTCAAACTCAGTAGAATTTATTGCACATTCACTGTGTGGTATCAAGCCTGGGTGATATCCTCAAAGTTTAAAACCAAACTCACTGTAATCTAGTCTATTGTGACTCCAACTCTATAGCGACAAAGTAGAAATGGTCTTTAGGTTTCCGAGATAGTAAATCTTTATGGGAACAGACAGCCTCATCTTTCTCCCGCAGAGTGACTGACAGGTGTATTTGAACTGCTGACCTTTCAGTTAGCAGCCCAATGCTTGTCCCACAGTGCCACCAGTCCTCCTAATGGTGGTGGTTATGTGCCGTGGAGTCAGTTCCGACTCATAGTGACCTTGCACAGGGTTTCCAAGGCTATAAATCTTTATGGGAACAGAAAGCCTCATCTTTTTCCCGCTTTAGTTTCGAACTGCTGACGTTCAGATTAGTAGCCCAACTTGTAACCTCTATGCTACCAGAGCTCCTTAGTAGCATCCTAGGCGGTCTCAATCTAGGTGGAAAATCGACACATTCAATCATAGGCACAGCTGTGGAATAACAAACACATGTGGTGTGAGTATAATGGAGCAGCTGAGACTTCAAGAAGCAACCCAAAGGGGAGAAATTAGGCCTGTTCCTTGACAACTATAGATCTTCTACAAGCTTCATCAGATCTTCTATCAGCTTCACCTGACCGTATACAGCAAAGCATGTTATAAGGATTTTGCATGGGCATGGCATGGCTAGGTCACTGTCAGATTACCCAACAAGCAAAGTAAGCATGGACTTACTTGTGCTTACTAACCTATAGTGAACAATTTCCCTTTTTTTCCACCACATCAAAGATTCTCCATCAAAGATTATAACTGGCATCTGACTCCCAACCCCATAGCATCTTCCTACAGAATCAAAGCCTCATTTCAAATTTACAATCCCTGACAGGATAGAAGAGTCCTAGTTGTGCAGTGGTTAAGCTCTTGCCTACTAACCAAAGGGTCGGCAGTTCAAACCCACCAGCTGCTATGCAGAAGAAAGATGAGGCAGTTGACTTCCATAAATATTTACAGCCTTGTAAGTCCTATGGTTGGTTGGTTGGTTATGTGCTGTGGAGTCGGTTCCGACTCATAGCGAGCCTGTACAGGGTTTCTGAGGCTATAAATCTTTATGGGAACAGAAAGCCTCATCTTTCTCCAGCAGAACAGCTGGTAGTTTCGAACTGCTGACCTTAAGGTTCACAGGCTGATTCGTAACCACTACACTACCAGAGCTTTATAAATCCCTATGGAGCAGTTTTATTCTGTTCTATAGGGTCACTGTGAGTCAGAATTAGACTCAGTGGCACTGAATTTGGGTTTAGGGTTTGACAGGGACTGAGTACCCAATAAGCAAGTTAAGCAAGGGCTTGCTTGTGCTTAATCTGTAGTGAACAATTTCACATAAAAGATATGGATCCCATATTAAATTGTTCACTACAGATTAGTAAGTAAGCACAAGTAAGGCTGTGCTTACCTTGATTACTGGATAACGTCCCCCTCCCCCAGTTCCCTTGTCCATTTATTAATCTTTTTAAGCAGAATGGTTAGGGGTTGAGAGAGCATCTTATTTCAGTTTCAGTCCTTATTTTTCTGCCCTTGACCCCGCCTTCCCTTTCTCTCCTAAAGACTGAAGGTGTTTCCTTTTAAGGGTTGCAGAACCCCAGAAAAGTTGTCATGTGTGCTTGTTGCAGATGCCTGAGACCCACAGAAATGTTTGCAATCTTCCAACTCTTAACTGTGCCCTCCCTCAAGAATCTCAGAGCTGCCTAGGGTTTAGGGGCTAACTGGCAAGAGAGACAGAAAGCCCGCCGTTATTTCTCCCGAAAGCTCCAATAGTGACGAGTTAAACTCCTTAAAATGAAATGAACCTCGTCTTTCCTGGGTGGAAATTGTGTATGTTACGCCTATATATTTGAAAGTACTGTAACACTGTAAAAAACATACCTGATAGGATTAAAAAGAAAAATTCCCCAGAAGGGCGGGGAAAGGGGTGCAACTTAGAGCGGAGGGAGAAACGAACGGCGGAAAGGAGACATTCAAGGAGCAAAGAAGCCCAGGGATGAGTCATCAAAAAGAAGCTGGGAACTGCGAAAGAAAGCGGAACTTGTAATCTGAGCTGAGAAAGAGAAGATTTTTCATTACACAAAGATTGTGTCGATCACTTCTGCTCTGCAAATGACCTAAGAGTCTCTGGGGCTCTCAGACCGGAAAAGGAATTTTGGTGGGCGGTCTAAAGGCTTTGAAATAGGAAAAGACAGTGCGTGAACTTGTCGAGCAAGGGTTCCGGTACAGCGCAGGCAGGATTCGTAGAAATATGGCGTCTGCCATCAAGGTCACATGGCCACTTTAGGGACTAAAATGAATTGCTAGCTGAGAACAATAGAAACGGCCAGATTATCAGAAGTAGTCTCGATTCCAAATACCTTTTCCAATTAGACTTATAAACACTTGTATTTTCCAGAAGACATGTCCTAATTTTGGGTTCAGAAAATGTCAACAAACTATGTAAATAAGTGGAATGTCGTTAGTGCTCTTTTCCCTCAGGGGGCCTGGAACCAGGGGTAGGGAGAGCCAGGGAAGGTGAAGAACTAGAAAGCACGTGTTAGGCCAAAAGGCATCGCTTTAGCGTCTCTGCAAAGGAAAGCAACACTGGAAGCTGATTCTGGGCGAGAGTGTGAGTTTCACCACATCTGATTGCTGTGTGGCACAGCAACATTGCATGGGGTTTCTGAGGCTGCAAATCTTTACGGGAGCTGAAAGCCTCATCTTTTTCTCTACGGAACCCCGCTGGTAGTTTCGAATTGCTAACCGGTGAGGTTAGCAGCCCAAATCATAACCACTACACCTACCAGAAGGAGCTCTGGTAGGTGTAGTGGTTACGACTCGGGCTGTGAACCCGGGCTGTGAACCGCAAGGTCAGCAGTTCGAAACTACCAGCTGTTCCGCGGGAGAAAGATGATGCATTCTGCTCCCGTAAAGATTTACAGCCTCGGAAACGCTGTACAGGGTCGATATGCTATGAGTCGGAACCGACTCTACGGCACACAGCCAGCCACACCTACCAGGTCCGGCCAGAGTTTGGGCAGCTTGGTCTAACCTCGGCCCTCTCACCTGTTTTGAAAGGTTGTCCTTGCAAAAAGAATTTTGTGTTCAGTGCCCTGTACATTGTACAAGTAGCCCTCTACTTACCATAGGACAAACCATACATAGCAACCTTCTGTTTGTGTGTGTGTGTGTTGTTGTTGTTGTTGTTGTTTTGTTGTTTTGTCGTTTTGGGGGGTACTACTACCAGCTGCTCCGCCGGAGAAAAATGAGGCGTTCTGCTCCCGTAAAGATTTACAGCCTCGGAAACCCTGTGCAAGGGTCACTATGAGTTGGAACTGACTCCACGGTACTTAACAACAACAACGTACATTGTTGAGTCCTGGTGTGGCGCTGAAGGATAAACACTGAACTGAAATGTCGGTTTTAACCACAAGGTCGGGGGTTCAAACTCACCAATCGATTTTCAGAAACTCAATACAGGTCGCTGTGAGTCAGTTGAAGGCACTTAACAACAACATACAATGTTGCAATATGTAAATTGCTGATGTTGTCGTTCTCAGATGCTCATTGACAGATACTTACAAGTAATGCTTCCAACCCCCAAAGACAAAGATGAGATTTATAACGATACTGATAATAAAGGTAATAATAATGAAAACTTTAAAAAGGCGATATTTAACTTACATCAGAACCAGCTTATGCTGAAGTGTTGCATCGGAAGCATCAGGGACTAGCTGATAAATCCATCTATGGTTAGACTTTAGTTGATCCAGCATAAGAAATTTGAACTTCATAAACCCCAGTTTCATGTACTTTATTGTTTTTCTTAACATTTTCTAGCAAATGTTACTTTGAAAAATTGAAACCTTGTCGTACCTAAACTAAAGGAGCAAACAGGATTTGTTCATTTCTTGGTCAATACAGATAGGGGGCCTCCACTCATGCACCCCTGTATTGTAGGAACTAGGGATATGCTGGGAATGATCCAATAATTTAAACAATTTAATAAGCGCTGGACCAAAAGGTCAGTTTGAACCACAAACTCCCCAGCCATTCTTCAGAAACCCTATACAGGGTTGCTATGAGTTTGACAAGAGGACACTTAACAACAACAATAATCTAGTTGATGATTCTTTTTTTTCATACTTCAGCTATTTTCATGTCCCTGGAGTCCTTGTGTGGCACTGTGGATTAATATGCTGGACTGCAAGGTGGTTTAAACTGCAAAGTCAGCAGTTCAAGCTCACCAGCCGCTCCTCGGAAACCCTATACAGGGTTGCTATGGGTCAGAACCGACTCGATGGCACTTAACAACAATAACAACCCATAATCCACACTGCAAAGGTCCCAGAAAAGCCTATCTTTCAAGGGTGCCTGAGAATGGAACCAACAATAGAGGGATTAATTTTTCACTAGCTTGGCCTAACCATCCCAATTCAAATCATTCCCTTAATCTGCCCTTTATGAAGATTCATCAAACCACTCCAGTTCAAGTTTTATTTTAGTAGATAAAATATCTTATCTCTGAATTTACTCAGGAAATAGGTTTGAAGGAAAAGGAGGCTACCATCTCTCCTATTTTGAGGCCCCCATTTCTCCCCTACCATTCTGGAATGATGGTAAGGCTATCCAAACAATAGCCTTAAAGGAACAAGTTTCTTGTGTAGGAGTTTGTGGTCATTCTAGATGACTATATGAATAGATAGATAGATAGATAGATAGATAGATAGATAGATAGATAGATAGATGATAGATAGATAGA
>NW_006408636.1:8448562-8515706 GCF_000296735.1 Chrysochloris asiatica | reverse complement strand
GATAGATAGATAGATAGATAGATAGATAGATAGATAGATAGATAGATGGATGAATGGACTATAGCTCATATAGTCCATTCAGGAGGCTCTTGGGGGAACCAGACCCTTTTCCTATTACTGCTTAATTGTTGTTAAGTGCCCTTCAGTGGATTCCAACTCATAGCAACCCTGTATAAGGTTTCCAAGGTGTGGCTGGTGAGTTTGAAAAGCCGACTTTGCAGTGCTATGCTTATCCTATAGCACCACACCAGGATTCTGTTGTTATTGTTGTTAAGTGCAGTCCAGGAGACATAGCAACCCTGGATATGGTTTCCAAGGACCAACGACCTTTCAGTTCAAACTGACCTTGAGGTCCAGTGCTTATCCTAGATCCACTCCAGGACTCCAGAACTCTATGTTGTTGTTGTTAAGTGCTGTCGAGTAGGTTGGACCCATAGCAACCCTCTATAGGGGTTTCCGAGGAGCAACTGGTGAGCTTGAACTGCTGATCTTCTGGTTCAAACAATTTTGCAGTCTGGCGCATTAACCCAGAGCGCCACACCGGGACTCTTATAGAGGCTCACAATTTTTCTTGGTCAAGCCTGAGAGATCTTGTATCATCTGTTACAGATACTCAAGCTATCATAAGAGAGTGTGTATAAGTTAAGGTGGGTGGAGGAAGGAAGACATGGCAAACACAATATTGCAGTTGTTAAGTGCTATCGAGTGGGGGGTTCCAGCTCACAGCGATCCTGCATAGGTTCCCCAGGCTTTAAATCTTCACGGGAGCAGAAAGCCTCATCTTTTTCCTATGGAGTGGCTGGCGGGCTCAAGCCACTGATCTTGTAGTTCTCAATCCAGTGCTATTGTATGGAGCCACTGCGCTCCCCAATCCTGTAGTAATCTAGGGGAAAAATACACAATCCCAGGCATACCGAAGGGAGGGGTGAGAGAGGTGAGGGGGGAATAGAAACGCTGGTGACATAGGAAAGGATGGCCATGAGGACTGGATTAACATTTTATCCTTATCCCTCTTTGCTCCTATCACTAACACTACAGAGTGCAGGAGTCCTAGTGCTGGACCACAAGGTCAGTTTGAGCCCCAAGGTTGGCAGTTCAAACCCACCAGTCGCTCCTTGGAAACCCTATACAGGGTCGCTATGAGTGAGAACTACTTCAGACGGCACTTAACCACCACCAGAGTGAAGGAGTCCTGGTGTGGCGCTGTGGGTTAATGCACCAGACTGAAAAGCTGTTTGAACTGCAAGGTCGGTGATTCAAGCTCAGCAGCTGCTCCTCGGAAACCCTATACAGGGTCTCTATGGGTCGGAACCGACTCGATGGCACTTCACAACAACATCAACAACCATAGTGAAAGATGGGTGCTCTAAATGTAGGAAGGAAAGGAAGGAGGTTGCAACATAAATGTGCTATATTCTTTCTGCCACCAGATGGCACCAAATAATAACTAGAACTTCAAAGAGCCCATCAGGAATTGGACCTTGAGAGCCCTTGAGCTATTTTCCTCTCCCTCCCTGCTCCCCACAAGTAATTGAATATCAAGAAGCCTTCAGATATGGTGGATAACTAAAGAATTATCCTTCAATGAAAATTCTTGAATGCTTAAACCAGAGCCACTTTCAGCTGAAGATTCCTAGGATTTAAATGTGGCTTTAGTCTCTGACCCTCCTTAGACTTATTTCTCAATTCCAGATAAAGGAAATGGTGATTTTCCTGGACTAGTTACAGATGACTCCACCTGCCACAGGAGCTGTTTTTCTTCAAGGAGGTCAGTTGAAAAACAACAGACATGAGACCTGGGGGATTTTGCTCAAATTCCAGTCCCCTTTCTGAATGAATGCATATGCTGGACATGGCTGGGAATAACCATGCCTAAATTATTAAAGCTGTAATGTGGTAGACCAGTGCATTTTTCAGTCAACCAGGACGGCTTCCAACACCTCAAACATGCCCAATGAATTCCCATTCCTAAACGCCTCCACCTGGAATGCTGTCCTTTCTTAGCTATTTCTATGTGCCCTATATGTCAAAGTTCAGATCAAACTTCATGGAGCCTTCTTTGATTTCCCCCATTCTGAAAGCATCTCCCCCTCTTGTAAATTAATAATAACTTGTACTCTTGTGCCATTCACCCTAGTCTACTTTATGTTACAGTTATTTGTGAACATATCTCCTCTACAAAATTGTGAGTTCCCTGAGGACAATGACCATATCTTAATTTATCTTTTTATGCCCTATAGTGATGAACACAGTAGGCATTCAATAAATCATAGTAATAGCTTACATTTGTATAGCGCTTACACTTTACAAAGCACATTCACATACATTTTCTCATTTAATCCTCACAACAACCCTGTGAGGTAGGTGTTATCATTCCTATTTTACAGATGAGCAAACAGACCCAGGGACATTATGTTCATACAGCTAGGAAGAGGCGGAGATGGATCTGAATGAAGGTTTTTCTCACTCTTTCAAGTTTTTAATACCTGAGCTGTTGACTAGAAATTTCTTCATGAAGACTGAAGCCACGGGGCTCATCCTGGGGACTGGAGAGAAGGAGGAGAATATCTAAAGTTCAAGCTCCTCTCATTTCATCCCCACTCCCCTTTTCTCTCCACTCCCTTATTTCAAAAGAGAATTTCACAAGACAATCTTAAGAATGTCCTGGTATGAGATGTTCTTGTGGATTAGAAGGGAAAATGTGAGATGAAGATAGAGTAAGATGTATTCACTGGTAGCTGAATGCTAAACCCAGAGTGGTTATTAATGGATCTTTGTCAGCCTGGAGGGACTGGTATACCAAAGGGTCCTTATCCCTGGTCTGTTTAATAATTTAATTAATGGCTTGGATCAGGATATGCTGATCAAATTTATAAATGACATGAAGCTGGTTTCAGAAAGATCCCAAAAGTCTATAATGAACCAGGAAGATGAAATCTAAAATTTCATGTATGAGTTCATCAAAACCAAATGCTTAAGTGCAATCGTGTAAGAAAGTTTTAGGTGAGAAAGCTCATTATTTTTGACACTGTTGTTGTTAGGCGCCATTGAGTCGGTACCGACTCATAGCGACCTTATGCACAGCAGAATGAAACACTACCCAATCCTGGGCCAACCTCATGCTAATGAATTTGTGCCTAGAATGAGGAAGAGTTTAGTTCTGCTTTCCTCTCTGCTCATTAGGCCACAGTGGATGATTGTCTTTAGTCTTGGATGCCATACATGTGCAGGGACATTAGCATACATGTACTGGAACATGTACAACAGTGAGAAGACTTTTTAAAAAATCATCATATATGAACTACTACTGGAGTCGTTTAACACAGACCCTTGACATGGATCAACAGGGTAGTTAGTGGTGGTGGCTCAAGATCAGTTTTCAAATATTGAAAGGTCTCTAATATAGAAAAGGGAATTAACTTATTTTGCTTTTTAAGAGACTGTGATCCAGAGCAAATAGTGGGTGCTACAGGGAAACGGACTTTTACTCAACCAAAAAAAATTTTTTATAATGGTTTGAGATGAACACATATGTAGGGGTTGGGTTTTTTTGGGGGGGGGTTGTTTGTTTGTTTTTAGAAGATACTTTCCTATAGCTGAAGGTATTTAAGCAGAGGCCAGATAACTACTTGGCAAGGAGGTTGCAAAAGGGAATCAAGCAGCAAAGAATAAGAGAGGAGAACTAAGCAACCATTAGGATTGCTTCCGATACATTAATTTGGGGATTCAAGTAGAGGTGAAAATAGTGTAGCCCTCAGAGTAGGTACATCTTACCTAGTTATTAGCTCTGCTTCCAGTCTTTCCTCCTCCAGCCTGCCTTGCACCTAGGTTCCAGAAATCTTTTCCTGAATACTTTACCATGGGATCTTCCAGCTCAAATATTATAAAATCTCAGTAACCCTTTGCTCCTCTTGCATTATCCACATTGAGTGGCTATTCAGTCACTGCGTGACTCTCTGGTGATAAAGAGCTGTCTGCCTTTTGGGTAGTCTATTCCAATTTGAGAGAATATAATCATTTAAAAGTTCTTCCTGAAGCACAGCAAAATGCTAACATATTAAGATATTGAGATCAGGAGTTTTTTCTTTTGTTTTTGAAACTGTTGGTAATAAATCTTGAAGGACTTCAAGAGGCTGGAAACATGAGCCAAAATGTTTATTATAATATTTTTTTACAGTATAAAAAAAAAAAAAAAAGCATCTTCCTTATGTTGAACCAAAATCTACTTTCCTATAACTTCCACCCATTAGATCTTGGAGCCTTTGGAGCCACACGGAACAAATCTACAGTCTTCTCTTTCCCATGATCCCTGTAATGATTTGGTGACAGTGGACAAGTTTCTCCTGGGGTTCCTCAGTTCCCTCATGATTTTCATTACTCTTCTTTGGATATTTTGTTACTGTCTCCCTTGAAATATGGTGCCTTAATTGAATGGAGAGTAACAGGTATGGTCTGATCACCTCTTTCATTCTGAGTATTATACTCTATCACTGCAACCCCAAATAACAATTGTTTTTGTAGACCCAAACCTATTTCTAGCTCATAACTCATAATGAGCGTTCATCTACACTAAAAGCCTTTTAAGCTACATCTCTCACATCCTACCCTTGTACTGTTATATTTTGGCATTGAAACAAGGTTTTCTATTTGTCTCTGTTAATTTCCATTTTGCTACAGTGTATGCATCATACCAGCCTCTTGACATCTCTATGAATTCTGATTCTGTCATTTCACCTTTTAGCTGTGTCTACCAGCTTCATGTAATTTGCAAATTTGATCTAGTGACATTAAAACAGAACACTTTGTGTGTAGTCATTCAACCACTTAAGAATCCACCCTGCAGTTTTCTATATTGTTCCATGAGTACCATGAGAGGATGTTTTGTTGCACTCAGATACACTGTAGGTATCTATTTAAAAGTATTCCACTTATCTATCCATCTAATCACCCTATCAAAGGAAGTGAGCTGAGTAGAGCATAAATTGTTTTTCCTAAATCCATACAGAGGCTGAGTGATCTTTGCTCTCTTTTGCAACTGTTTACCAACCTTCCTTTAAACCATTAGAATCTTGCCCTGAATCAGTATTAAATGTATTGATCTATAATTTGTGGGACTCATCTTTTCCCATTTGTAAAAATGTGGGGCCACATGTGCCCATCTCTGGGCTGCCAGAGAACTCCTAGTGTGGCGTTGTAAGATAAGTACTGGACTGCAAACTACAAGGTAGGCAGTTCAAGCCCACCAGCTGCTCCTTGGAAAGCCAGTACAGGGTAGCTATGAGTCGGAATCAACTCTACGACACTTAACAAGAATAGGCTGCCAACGTGTATCTTCATCAGTCTCCATGGGGATTTTCAAAACCACCACCAGTTGTCCTGCAATTTGAGCTGCAAGTCCTCTCAGTGCCCTGGGCTATATTGACCCAGATCATGAGAGGGAGTACTCAAAACAGCTAAGGGCTCTCTTCTACTAGACTGCCTTTAGGAGCCTCTCTCTGGTGTTAACTCTGTCCTTTCTACTCTAACAATCCTTCTCCTTTCAAAAGAGAAGGAGCAACTAGAAACTGAGGCGGTTTTGTTTCCTCTCTAAAGCCATTAGTGGCAAACAAGTTCTGTCAGTGTGTCCCCATCACTCATCCAATAACACTCAAACTTTTCTGTTATAAAGACCACAACCTGCCTTTCCAGTCTGCCTTTCCTGCTTATCCCACCATTTAACCTGAACCCTCTACTTGGGTCAGGTCAGTTCCCTCACTACTCCTCAAAAGTGCCTTAGGTCTTCTCATCTCTGCTCTGGCTGAGGCTTTTCTCCCAACCTGGAATGCCCATTACTCTACCCACCCACCCAAATCTCACCATAACCTTTCTTATAATTTCTCCAGCCCTTTTAACTTGTACCATACAATTGAAGTCACATACCAGATTGTACATTTAATTTTATCATGGTTCAATTTTGTCTTCCTGACTGTATGCTCCCCAGAGGGGGTGTCTTCTATCCCTCACAGCCTATAAACTAGCACAGGGTCAGGCTTTATAGTCCTGGTAACCATTCTTACTTCCTATGGAGATCGCCACAGTGACCAACCTCTGGCTCTTCATGCACAAACCACAAGTTTAGATGCCAAAGTGGCTGTGTCCAGCTCCTCAAAGGACTAAAATAGAAACCAGATAAATCTAGGGATACATACTGAACCAAGTCTAGGCACTAATGATTTCTCTAGTGTAAAATAAAGTCCAAGTGTATCAACCTCTCTTCAAGCAAGGACCTGAGCTTTTTAGCTGGGTTCAGGGCAGACAGCAATAGGGTTGAGAACACTCTAACTACCTGGGAACAGCAATGACTCAATTAGATTGAAATTCTGCTTTGTTGGAGGCTACCTCTTCCACACAGAAGTTACAAAGGTGTGAAGATCAGATGTAACCTCTTACTAACAGGTTCCAAATAGGATTGGAGCTGGTTTTGCTATAGCACCTTGAGTTCTTAGAGGACAGGCAGTTTCTAAAACTCCCAAAATAGTTGTTGGAGTGTCGTTGAGTGGGTTTTGACTCATAGCAACCCGGAGGAGTGGCTGGTGGGTTTGAATTGCCAGTCTTTTGGTTAGTAGTCCAGTGCTTCCTACAGCGCCACACCAGGACTCTCCCAAAAATAGAAAGCCTTATATTTGGCAGTACACACACACACACAGACTAGGAGGCCAAGTTTGGAAATATCTGATATGGAGCAATCAAAAGATCATAAAAAACAAAACTGAGCAGACATCAAAAGGCCCTGTTTTCAGAAAAACGAAGAACACCAGTGCTTTCCTTAGTAGTCATTCATTCAATTTGGCAACTATTGAGGACTTACTAGGCGCCCGTGATCATCTCTTATCCATAGCTGTTTTGCTTGTGTCTAATAATCTTATTTTTCCCTCTACCGTTGTCAGAAGAAATAGAGAGTAAGTCATCAGCTCTGTCCTTAGTAGTTAAATTTTTGAAGATGGTTCTAGCACACTTGTCACCCTAGCTGCAGCACAATTATTGAATGTTACCTCATTGGCTTTCTAAACTAAAAAACAACGACCCAGTCCTTTGGCACACTGCTTTTGCTCTTCTCCAGACCCTTCACAGTTGTTTCACATACCAAGGGCAAAGGTAAACTCATTAACACTTTAAAGGACTTAATCAATGCTAGGTGGTTGGTGGTGGTGGTTATGTGCCATGGAGTCAACTCCGACTCATAATAAATCTTTATGGGAGCAGAATGCCTCATCTGTCTCCTGCAGAACAGCTGGTAGTTTCAAACTGCTGACCATGAGATTAGCAACTCAACTCATAACCACTACGCTACCACAAAGTGGGGAAAGTTGAGGACTGGGAGGGTTGTATGTTAACTGGATTCCATTGTAGGTCTGTTTCTAACACTATTTCTGGGCCCATTTCCCAAACTGTAAAATGAGGAGTTGGACTAGATGACTCTGAGATTAGTTATAAAATTCAGATTCTGATTATTTTCCAGCTACTCCATGCCATATTTTTGTTACTATATATCAGTATTCCTGTTCATTTTGGAAAGGAAAAAAGAGAGAGAGAGAGAAGGAAGAGAGGTGAGAAAGGGAGGAAGGAAGGAAAGAAGGGAGGAAGAAGAAAACCAGTTCTATCCTATGGATTCATTTAACTTGTGGCCTACCCTGACACCCTCTCCATAGTCCTTTTAAAAATTTGTAGCTGTATTTGTGTCAAGTCAAGCAATCATTGCTCATCTCTCTTATACCCATATACAATATTAGTACATTAGTTCTGGATTTTGGTCTTTGTACATAATAACTTGTGTTCTGAACATCATCCTGGTTGTGATGGTTCATCTCCCTCATTTTGTCAGGGTCACTTTAAATAATTCTATTCCTAGTTTCTGGGGCTTAGCAGCCCAGCCTAAATGTCATGCTTGATGAGTGAACTCCTGGTTCATTGAGAATAACATGAAATACCAAAATGCTAACCTTGTGGGACCCCAGTGAATCTATTCCCAAAGATGACAGGGAGCCACTGGTAACTATTCTAGAAAGAAATTGCTCCCAAGGCCCCAACAACTTTTCCAATTAAAATTGACAAAACAGGAAACAAGTATTCCTGGGGAAGGAGAGTGCCCCTGCTCTGTCAGTCATCCAAGGACAGGGAATCCACGTGTCTGATGCTGCACTTGATTCAGAAACAATAAAGAATTTCAGCATATTAGAGGTCAAATCTCCTCTGGAATGGGGGCAGGATGGCAGCAATGGTGGTACTGGCAGAGGAGACAGCAGTAATGGCAGCAGAGGAGGAAGTATGTTTGTTGTTTCATAAAGAGGCCCGAGGTGCTGAGGAAAGGTTTCAGCTGCAGGAACCTGGAGCACGTGGGTACAAAGGGGGGCTGGAGGAGCAGGGATGGCAACTTGGTTAAGATTGGTGAGGCCTTTGTTCAGAGGCCTAGCAGAGTGAAGCCAGGACTTGTATCAGCTTTAGAGAGACAGAGGGAGAGTTTCTAATTTCTAGTCCACAGAGGCACCCTGCTTGGAGGTCTGTTAGGGTAAGACCTGTGTAAGGGAGGCAGGTTGGGAGTGCTAACTGGATTTTTTATTTTTATATCAAGACACTGTGTTTAAAATTTTTACAAAGGACAAACTCCATGGGTTTCCGTTAGTGTTTTAAGAACTTTTCTTTTTTTAAAAAAAGCCAACAACAACAAAAAATACCGCCTTTTTGAAAGAGAAATGACAGACACAAAAGAGACTCTAAAGAAAATGGGGCAAATTTCTGATAGCATTACCCCAAGGGCAGAGGCAGAGCCCAGTGGCCTAATAACATGACTTCCACAGAACCACATTCACCAAATTTAGTCCCCAGGCCAATGGCCTTTGGGGGAGGCAGGTCACCTTGCAGTCTCCACAGCCCTTCAAAGGGACACAGAGATGGTTGGAGAGCTCTTTCCTATGGCCCTTCAACTCATCCATTGTTAGCCCCTTCCTCTTTCCAACCCACAGTCTTGCTCAAATCTATTTCTTTCTTGGGGTTCCTGTTCCTTGGTGTGATTGTGTGAACACTGGGTATTACAGATTCAGAGAAACCTAGGTCTGGAACTCTCCCTTCCAGAGCCTCTTTGCACTCATGGGCTGGAAAGTATTTGCTCCAATATGTTTTTTTTTTGTTTTGTTTTGTTTTGTTTTTTAAATCAACAACAACAACAAAAAAAGACCCAGATAAAGACCACGTCTGGGGAGAGGAAGAGCTATTCTGCTCCTTAAAGCTCCCAAGTCTGAAGTGGGTTGGTGGTGCAGTTCCAAGAGATGCTGAAGGCGAGCACCAAGGGGTGTCCAGCTGTTGCTTTCAGGCCCCCCAGGGGTGTCTGTTGTCAGGCTCAGTTGTTGTTCTGTGAGTCCTCTGTTTACCAAGGACTCTTGCATCCCCATTTGAAGGGTTTGCTCATGTTTATTTCAGTATTTGTGTTTCTGTACATGCAAGTGCATGTCCACATCTGTCTGTCTGTGCAGGTGGGTCTGCTGTAGGGTGTGAGTGCGTGCTTATATGTCTGTATGTTTCTCTGTGTGTGTGTGTGTCTGTTTGTGGATCTGGGAGGGAGTGAGCCGAGACAGGCTGTGCTCTGGGATAGAGCTATACCCGGGTAGTGGAGTGTGAGTGGGGCAGCCCAGTACTGTTGAACCCTGCGGCAAAGGTGTTGTAGGGGTGCAATGTCTGTAGCCCTACTAGGGAGTTGGGAATCATAGTGATGGTGTTGGGGGTCATGAGTGGGATGTCATCAGGGGAGCGCCGCAGGGTCAGGGTGTAGTCAGGCAGTGCTGTGAGGCGCAGTGTGTCATGGGGGGTACCTGCCTCACACTCATGGTGGGTGGGGCCCAGCTGTAATGCTGCCAGCTCCTCCTCAGGAGCAGCTCCCAATTCAGGGACTCCAGCACCCCTCTGAGGGCTAGGCTGCCGAAGAGGCTCCTGACGCCGTTTGTCCTTACGATAGTAGAGGGCAGCGAAGGCCAGAACATTAAGAAACAGAAGGGAGGCCCCCACAGCGATGGTGACACTTAATTCAGTGGAGTAGTCACGAGGGTTCTCCACCAGGAGTGGCCCTGAATCCTGGTCCCCATTCCAGGACCCTTGGGCATTCTCGTTGCTGTAGGCAGGTGAGATGGCTGGCCGCTTGGTGCTCCAGGTCTTGCCATTGGGCCTGCGGGTAATGTGGGAGCTGTGGGTGGTATCCGGGGGCGGCACTTTGGTGGTTGTGGACGTATAGTGGAACATGTCATGCAGGTTGTATAGATGGGGCACCAGGTGTTTCCAAAAGGCCACCTTAGTGGCCCGGTAATGGTCGCGGACCCTTGGTTTCAGGCCGATGTGAAGGTAGAGCTGGTCTCGGGGATTGTATTTGGACCAGGCCACTTCCTCAAAGCGGTTGGCCTTGGTGTGAATGAACTTGGTGTCCTGGGGGACCGGCTTGTTGGGATCCCTGAAATACCACATGGAAATCTGGGGTCACCACTCTACCTGAATGAGAAAAGGGCCCAGCATTCTTCTTCTCACACCCACCCCTAAGCCTCTTCCCCAGTCCAAAACTTTCCACCATTTTGTCTTTTCCAGGGTCCCTCCCTCTTTCCCCAGAGCCTGAACTTCTTTTCCCCTTGGCATCATGGGAACCATCCCATCCTTCCCTGTGTTCATCCTCTAAGATCATCCTTTTTTTTTCTCACATGCTACTAAGCATCCATCAGTCTTTTCTGATGCCCAGTTTTCTCAAGGATCCTTTAAAGGTTCTTTCTGAATATATTTTATTCCCACTTCAGGTGGTCTCTGACCATCTAACCTTGACTCTCATAATTCTCACTCCTGTTCAGTCCTAATGCTAACCAAGCTGTGAGCCTGAACACAGTTTCTGAAGGATGGAAAATGGCATGAAAGACTTGAGTGGGGAAAGGTTAAGAAGTGGGGTGAAGGGGTTACCAAGCATGATTTTGGGGATGATCTTAGGAAAGGAGACAATGCAAGAGATTTGAATAGAGGAGCAGAGGGCATGCTGGGGTCTCAAAGAAGAAGAACCCCCATATCTCCTTACCCAGTCTTGGCAAAGTTGGTCCAGTAGGTCATGACAACAGCACTGAGCATAACGTCATTCTTGGAGAAGTTGCAGGGGAAAAGGTCAGTTGGGCCTACCATAGGGACCCCAAAAACATAGGGCACTTCATCCCCATGAGCTGCATCTGACCAAGCAGGCTTCATGAGGCTCTGGCAGTGATGGTAGAAGGCGTAGAAGTAGGTAGGCGAGCCATAACGGGCATGCAGATCAGCAGTCACCACTGAGGGCTCCACCCACTGGTGGTCAGTGAAGAGTGCCACCAGTGTTTTACGGCGGGTCTCAGGGTTGTCACGGTCTGCCCAGTCTGTGTACATGAACTTGATGGTCTCCCGAAGGGTGTCTTTACCCTCAGGATAGCCATACAGATTGTCCACAAAGTTGGAGACTGAATAGTCAAAGTCAGTGCCAGAGACACCATCCTCAGGGTCCACCACCCCTTCTACAAACTTGAGACCCTCACCCTGGTTGACACCTAGCATGATGTCATAGTTGAGGAACTCGCCCTGTTCCATGAGGATCTCAGGGTCATCAGGAATGACATCACCATCAATCACAGGGCCAAAGGCCACATGGTAGCGGGCTGGTTGGATGTCCTGCTCTACCAGCTCCTTGGCACTTTTTTGCCGAAGACAGTCCACCATATCCACTGTGTCTAGCACGTTACAGCCCACTTTATCTGCCAGCAGGCTGGTGTACTTCACTGGTTGGTAGTTCACAGCCCAGCTGGACAGAGCAGAACCACTTTGGATGATGGCCCTCTGGAAAAGCCCTACAGAAGACAGGCAGCACCAGGTCAGATCTGTTGTGTTCCCCACAGCCTAGGCCTCCCTTGCTTATCCCTGAGGAACAAATAAAACACCATCTCATTCCTTTGATACTGAACCTGTCCTATGGTTTAAATAGGCTAGGAAGGAGGAATGACTTTTTTGGCTGGCAATGATGGGTTAGGATCAGAGGAAGGGCTGCTGCACCCTTTCCCTGACTGGTCCCCTGCCTGGTTCTTCCTTGACTACTTCCTTGTCCTAGTTGGTTGGTAGCTTAGGGGTTAAGGAAATTTCAGGAAGAATTAACCTTTTCGATCCTAGATATCAGCTTCCTTATGCTCCCGCTCTTTATCTCTAATTGTCTTCCCCTCTTGCTTCCTGCCCAGCTGGGTCCAGCTCTGTGCCAGCGTACCACCAGGGAGCTGCCGCTTACACCACAAAGGAGTCTTTTTCATGAGAGATGAGAAATGCAGTCAGAAGAGAGCCTTGCATTCTGGGATTTTGGTGAAGGATCCCCAGGGCAAAGGCCTTGGGGTCTGAAAGTCTTCAGGAAATGAATATGCCCTTCCAATCTGTTGTGTCCACAAGGAGAGATTCCTTTTACTGAGGCTATTGATGACTCGGATCAAAATTTTCCTGTAGTTGAGAGGGAGCCAGTCTCCCAAACTCAGAAAGTAGATGGTTCTTCCCCTCTTAGGAAAAAAAGGAATATAACTCTTCCACAGTGGCTATTAATATGCCCAAGAGAGAGAATTTGGCCCTTGGACACATTATTCCATATCTCCAAATTTGCATGGGAGGAAAGAGAGGGTGAGAAATATAGATTACTACTTAAAGAGAGTGCCTCATTTTTCTAAAAATTATTCTCTATGAGTCAATTACAGAAAGGCAAAGAGAACAGATCTTTGAACAAGCCAGGCCTCCAGAGACACAGGGGCCTTTGGAGATAAATTATAGCATCATTCCAGAAAAGGACTTCTCCTCCCAGGGAAATAGTCCCCAACAGAGGCACCAATCCTCTTTTCAGACAGAGGCATCCTCCTGGCCAGTCATTTCAACCTCCTTTCCAAGTAAAGGGAATTCCTGCTCCAATTACTGTCACCTAGAAACACATTCTCTCTTTTTAGAGATGCAGATCCCACCTTAGTCTTCTCTCACCAAGACAGTCCCTAGAGGGACAGAGACAGAATTTCTTGGTCAGAGAATGTGATTTTTCTCTCTCAAAGGAATAGGTGCTCTTCAAAGAAAGACTGAAAGTCTTCCTGTAAGAATATCACTAACTATTGGGGTTGATTTCAATGAAAAAAACAAAAATAAAAAAAACCCTTGTCCTCACTAACAGATTCCTTTACTTCGGAGAAGGGCACCTATTTAAGGAAGATCTTTTCTTTGTAAGAAGCTCAGCTTTGCTTCTCAGAGAGAGAATGTTCTGTATAATCCAAAGGTGGAGAGAACATTTCCTTTCAAGCAAAAAAAAAAAAAAAAAAGGTTTAATATGACCCCTTGGAAGAGTTAATTGGCAGAGGGGCCCACCACAAGGAGAGAGTCTAAAAATGACAGTCTCCCTTAGGTGGTCTCACAGTTCCTCAGAAGAAACTGGTTATAGTGATTCTCACTTCAGACCCACCTCCTTCCTCTAGTACATTTTGTCTCTTGTACAGACTTGTTCTTCAGAGAGAAAGGCAAAGAACGAGTTTCTTACACCTAGGAACTAATTTTCACCCTAGGACTATATTCTTAAGTAATGTGCCCTTCCCAAACTGAAAGTTTTCCCTTGCCCAAAAAGAACTATTGTTCCTTCAAAGAGGGTCATTCTTCTTCTAATCTACCAAATAAGACCCCCAAAGGAATCTTGCTTTCTTAGGATGTAAAAGGGTTCTCTCCTTCCCTCTCTCACATTAGGAGAATTCCTTCCCCAGAGAAATATTTCCCTTCCACTACTTCCCCATAGGGCCATTGAGCTGGTAGCAGAGGCAGGTTGATCCCCCTGGGTACTTCTGGGGTATGGAGCTGGGCATTCTGTAGCCTGGAAGACCTGAGGTTCAGAGTGGGCAGCCAGCATGTTTTGCTCTACGAGCTACTCACCCTCAGAGTGATGAGACAGTGTGAGGAGGCTGACACAGGATGCACCAATGCCAGAGCCGAAGACAGTAATACGGCGGGGATCTCCACCAAAGAAGGCAATATTCTCACTCACCCAGCGGAGGGCCTGGATTTGGTCAAGGAGCCCATAGTTGCCTTTGGCAGCCTGATCTCCAGTGCTGAGGAAACCTGGATTCAAAAAATGCATGAAAACAGTGAAGGTGGAGGGAACGAGGATTTGAGTTATCATGGGAGGTAGAAGTTGGGGGAAGGCAATAACAGAGGATGTGCATGCAGTGTAGGTCTTCCATCTAGCTAACATAAACCATTGTTCCTTTCTACAAGGTTGTAGTTAAGTGCCGTTGAGTCGGTTCCAACCCATAGTGACCCTGTATAGGGTTTCTAAGGAGCAGCTGGTGGGTTTGAACAGCCGACCTTGCAGTTCAAATTGACCTTGTGGTCCAGGCACATTATCCTGCAGCACCACACAAGGACTCTGCAAGGTACACCATCATAAATACAGAAATGGTTGGCTCCCTGCCGCACCCCATTATCTAGTTTAGAATGTGGATAGCTCCTTGTTAGGAGACTTAAACTGCAGGAACTGCAAATGGCCAGAACTCAGCATTCTCTATCCTGATGCACTATCTGGAGATATCACCCTAGTACCTGGTGAGAGAAGGGAAAGAACAGGGACCTTGGGGTCAGAAAGTTCTGGGTTTGAAGCCTCCTGGCTCTATTATTTATTAGTCATTTAGCTAATGTAGCTTGGGCAAGTTATTTAAAATCTCAGGATCCTAGTTTCCTCTTTTGTACAATGGGGATAAAAACACCTCATAGGGTTGTAACAAGGATAAAATGAGCATGAGGGCATATGTATAATGTGTGCAGCACCCAAGCTAGTTATCTTTGTCCTTTCTTCTTAAGGAAGTAAAGATCCCAAGAGGCAATGAGCCCAAAGCTCTCTTTTGTACTTCCTGTACAAACTGGTCCATCTCCACTTCTTTACAGGGCCTTGATTAACCTCTTCCCCTCTTTCTCAGGGCAGGTCCTCACTTCCCTTTCTCCCAGACCTAATGAACCAAAAATTCTAGCAGTGGAACAATTTGTTTGTAACAAGTCCTCCAAGTGATTCTGATGCTTGCTAAAGTTGGAAAACCACTGGGTTAGCGCATCTCTTTGGTCTGATGGAGAAATGGGGAAGTCAGTGCAGTGTATTACCACAGAAACAAGTCTTCCCGCCCGCCCACCCACTGTGATTTGCTGCTGAGGAGACATGTCACCATGGAGACTACCTTCCCACCCACCTGCTGGGATTTGCTGCTGTGGAGACTTGTTGCCATGGAGACTACATTCCCACCCACCTGCTGGCTATTCCACAGAGATGTCCTATATTCCCCCCACCTGCTTCCATTTTAGACTAATCCTACTGTCTTATTTCATCTCTTCCTTTTTCCTTAGGCTTCTTGGAAGAATAGATATTCTCCTGTCCTAAGACTTTCTGAAGGGTTCTCTCCAAGTGGGTAATTGTAGTGCTCCTACACATTGTAAGCCCATCCCTGGATCAGTAGTTTTTGACCCCCAGTTAAAAGCTTATTCGCTAAATGTACTTGGAATCAACTTTATGCAAAACCATATTTGAGGAAGCTCTCATAGCTCAAAGAAAGCTCTTTGATAGTCTTGGCAGTCCATGGGCAGAAACTGATTTCAAATAGACACAAGACCTCATCACTATCTTTCTTGAGTCCTGTACCTATCTTCTGCAAAAGAACTCATTTCACCCTCTTCAAGTATGTTATTAATTTACCTTTGGTACAATCGAGCATGTAAAGTACTGAGTTATTCCTCCCAGGACCTACACACAAGCCCTCTGTAGTCCCAGGTTCCAGATGAGGAAATGAGAAGGAATTAGAGAAGGCTTAAAAGAGGATGCCTTCGTTCCTCTAAACAAAGCCAGCTTCCCCTTTGCCTGACCCATTCACAAACTGTTCCTGTGTGTCTTAAAAACTATTGTTAAAATGAAGAGGTGGGCTGAGTCCGTCCAAGTTATATAGACCCCTTTTGACCTGGAGTATGGTGAGAGCTGGTTGGCCTGAGGTATGGTGAGACCTGGGGATTCCTGATCCCAAAACCAAGAACATGGCCATGGAGGGCTAGAGCTGAGAGTGAAGCGCCCTGCTGATATGAAGTGAAGGGATATGCACAAGGGCCCCCAAACTTGCAGACAGTATCCATGGGACCTAGCTTCAATGCCTGGATGTTCAGAACCCGACTAGAGGAAGGAAAAGAGGGGGATTTTTTTTTTTTTTAAAGAAAACTAGTGTATATCGCTACAATCTGATGAACTTGACCTATACTTATGGATGTAGTAGCTTAAAATACCAACCAAGAGGGACAGATTCTCTACAGCAAGGATCATTCCTATCCCTTCTGTACATAGGGTTGACAGGGATGGGCAACTTAGACATTGGCTACCTAAAGTGGGGGAGGGGGGAGCTGTAAAGGCACGAAGTAACTGGCTTACAAGTTTTCAAGAGGGAGTTTAGATTCAGAGTGTGCGGGGAGGGGGGGGAGGTAGAGTCCCCACTGAGTGGTTTTCATCCTATATAGACAGGTCTGGTGGAAGGAGATGAGGACAAGACTCTCATGATTCAATAGTGAGTAATTGTTATCATGACTAATTGCAATTGTTGCAACTGTAAAGGTAGAAGTTTTGTAACAAAAAGGGGTAAGTGGTCAATCTTACAGTCCCAAAGCAGAGGACCCTGGGACCGTCAAGGGAAAAGAGCGGGAGCAGAATGTGGGACCCTACCCAGAGAAACGGGGATGCCAGAGATGGAGGCAGAGATGATGACATCGAGAGACAGAGCAGCTGAGCATGGAGGAAGAGGAGATATGTGCTGGCAGCTGTGGGGCAGGCTTGTAGGGTGTGCCCTTTGGCTGTTTGAATGAATATGCCTGAGTGTTTGGGTGCACATACAAAAAACAAACAAACAAACTATGATGAAGCATGCAGGGGATTGTAATCATTGCAATGAAACAAATACAATAGGATGAGTGTAAAACTGATGTTCCCCCATGTAAACTATCACTCAATTCACAATAAAAACTTAAAAAAAAAAACTAATACTAACCAAGATCTAACTTAGCTGTCTAAGTCTTATAACTATTGAGCAAACAGCACTATGTACTTCTTTTAGCTCACCATTATTCCTACTCTCTTCTTGCTCCATGTTCCTTTTAACTTTTCTCTCACTTAAGCAAAAGCAGACTTGGCTTTGGCCTTTGTCAATGCATCATTCAGTGAAATATATCAAATGTATTTGTCCTAGTCAGCAGGCAATTAACAACAACAACAATCAGCAAGAAGAACATACATTTGGATGTAGTTTCTCCAACTTGTACCGATTGATGAGGTGAGGAACAAAGGCCTGAAAGGGTTAGATGGAGGAGTCAACTATCATTGTCTGCTACCTGGAACCCCACCAACCTCGGGATAAAGAGCACTGAAGCATGTGAATATTATGTCAACCATCCCTACTACACGCATCCTTCTTGAAGTACTACATTTAACAAGTTCAGGCAGATGATACAGCAAACACAATCAACTATAAGCATAGAAAACCTGGAAGTCTGGGAGAGCAGTCACTCTCTGCTAGCCCCCACCCCCCACCCCAATAACTCCACCATCTACAGAAACTACATGACAATGGGTGAAATATCAAACTTCATAAACTGTCAGTATAAATCTGAACCCGTCTCCTTGGCCCCAAGTTTATTCTGCAGTACGTGATAAAACTGCTTGTCAACAGAAGATAGGGGATCTAGCAGATGGTATCAAAACCAGATGTTTGTGTCACTTGAGGCCTGATGTTTACCAGGTTTTCAGTTTGTCTGAAGGGCACCTGAGCAAGGATGTAGGATTAAGTTTTGGAACTCAATACAATTTATCAAGCCCCTACTCCTCAGCCCCAGGAATAGCCATAACCCATATCCTACTGAGGTCACTGGACTCCTGGTGTGGTGTTGTAGGGTCAGCACTGGACTGCTAACCAAAAGGTTGGCAATTCAAAACCACAAGCCACTCCTTGGAAACCCTATACAGAGTTGCTATGAGTTGGAACTGACTCAACGGCACTTAACAACAGCAACCAAGGTCACTTTCTTTTCTTGGCCCCAATACCAGTGGGGACATCTCAAATAATAGCTATCCCTTCACCCCAGATGTCATAGGCTTATGACATTCTCAACATGTATGCATCACCTGAGCTGTCTACAGAAGCACCTTAGAGTGAACTGTCTGGGCTCAGTGCTCTAGAGAAGTGATGAGAGGGAGGGTAATTCAATGCATGTAATTGGGGTCCAAAACTGACTACCTGCTCTTTGATAAACAGAACAGCAAAGCCTCCAGTTGCACAGAAAAATCCCCAAGTATCAGGGCAATCCTATGTTCTACATCTGGTGCCAAGAGACAAAACATGTTGTATGTACCCAGAATCCAATCAGAGGTTTATTGATTGTATTTGTGTTCCAGAGCAGTAACTAAAGGGAGGCATGGGGGCCTTCTGACCAAATCTCAGTTTATGACTCCTTCTGAGATTTAATAATATTCCTATTCCCCAGATGTGCTGCTCTAGTTCTTTAAATGAGTTGTTGTTGTTGTTATGTGCCGTTGAGTGAGAGGAGGTTGTAAAGCAGTGGGTCTTAATCTGAGTTTATGGATGAGCTTCAGGGTAGTACCATGAAGTTGTTTCTATAGGCTTTTGTATGTATGTGCGTTTTTCTAGGGGAAGTCCATAGCTTTTGTTATAATCTCAAAGGGATTCATGGCCCCCCAAAAAAGTCCAGAACTTCTGATAGAAAAGGATTAGGGGAGTTGAAGGGTTTTGAAATCAGTGAACCAGAATATTCTAGGGACTGCTCACCAGCAATAGCTGTGCAACCAACAGTTTCCAACAGACACTTCAAATCTTGAGTCTCTCTTCTATCGCTTTTCTGCCTCCTTTCCCTGGATTGCTCTCATTCTCTCGTTTCTCCCCTCTCCTTTACTTTCTTTTCTCTCTTCCACTCTCCTCCACACACTCTCTCTCCTCCTTCATCCCTAGCTACTCCTACAAGAGGGAACTGAAGCATATTGTTAGTATTTTCTGCATTCTTCAATAAACTTTGTTGAGCTTTGCATTCATAATTTTTAAAAAGGATCTGAGTTGAACATTTTCTACTACTCTCACTAAGAAAAGGAGGTAGCTAAATTACTTTGGACCTCTAATTACTGTATACATATATCTGTATATCTGTTTGTGATTATGTTTGTGTATGAATTCCTCTTTAAACAATTGTGAAGCCTGAGTGTATGGGTTACAGATACCTTCATGGCACCTACTTTACTGTCAGAGACTCAAATCTCCTTCCTCAACAGAACAGAGCAGCTTATGAGAGTCTTGCCATCATGTTTGAAGCAGAAGAGCAGCGACAGAACCATGAAATCTAAAACCCACCGGGCTGTTGAGAGACTAGGTAGATGTTCAGTATGCTCCATACTTGGTATACCAGGTACCACTGAAGGGGACACAGGCTCCACTTTTTTTTAGGGAATTTCTCCAGTCTGAACTGAAAAAAGTTATCTTCCATTCCACAGTGTGTGAAAGGTTTATAACACAGTCAAGAGGAGATTGCCATTCTGCATACACAGTCACACCCAGAAGTGAAATGTAACACCAAGGCATCTGGGATTGGAACTGGCAAAGCAGTATACTTGACAGCAAATTAAAATAAGGTTCTATCAGCCAATGTGCCACGGAGTAAGCCGTACCTAAATTGTGAGTCCTGGTGTGGTGCTGTAGGAGAAGTATTGGACTACTGTCCACAAGGTCGGTGGTTCAAACCCACCAGCCACTCCTTGGAAACCCTATACAGGATTACTATGAGTCAGAACTGACTCAACGGCACTTAACAACAGCAACAAGAAGTTCAGCACCTAAGCCTAGACTTAACAAACAGCCTATACTACCACTGGAACTCTGAGGACATAAATCTTCCACTCAAGAAGTTGGCATCTTTATGCCACTATAGGAATATGAGGCTGCATGTGTCCTCTGAGGCTTGAGAGAGCATCTAAAAGGGAGCATGGCCCTGTATGCTTGATCACCCCCTCTGAGGGTGATTGTCTTAAGAACTCAATACCAAGAAAGGTACAGGACAGAGGGGCAGCCTAAACCACTGACAGTATGTGAACAACAGAGTATATGTGAGTGAGGGCATATTGGTGTGTATGAGGTTGGGTGTGTATGTATAGGAATGTGTATGTGTAATGGAGTGGGAATGTATGAGGCTGTCTGTCTGGAGAAGGCAAAAGTAAGGTCTCTAGCTAGCTAGCTAGTATCTATAGTATTTAAGTGTGGGTTAATGCGCCACACTGCAAAGCCATTTGAACTGCAAGGTCAGTGGTTCAAGCTCACCAGCTGCTCCTCAGAAACCCTATACAGGGTCGCTATGGGTTGGAACCGACTCAGTGGCACTTAACAACAACAACATTTAAGTATAGGATGTGCAGAAGTGAAGTTGGGGGTGGGTAGAGGTGTGTGTAGGTATGGATATGGATGGCAGGTATTGATTCTGTTGTGCGTAGGGTCGCTATGAGTCAGAACCAATTCAACAGTATTTAACAACAATATATCGTTGTGGGTGGGAAAAATGTATATGTGTATGCATTGGGTTTATATATGGGAAACTTTTGTATGAGGGGATGCAGGTAATCTATGGTATATGTTAGGAGGGAACATATAAGTGTAGTCTATGGGATGTGTGTATTGATGTGGAAGAAGGGATGTGGGGGTAAGGGATGTGTGTTTATGTGTGGGAGGAGCATTTGTGTATGTATGGGGTTGGGAGATGTGGACATGCAGTTATAGGTACATAAGTATGTTGTTGTTGTTGTTAAGTGCCGTGGAGCCGGTTCTGACTCATAGCGACCCTGTACAGGGTTTCTGAGGCTGTAAATCTTTATGGGAGCAGAAAGCCTCATCTTTCTCCCGCGGAACAGCTGGTAGTTTTAAACTGCTGACCTTGAGGTTTGCAGCCCGATTCGTAACCACTACACTACCAGAGCTCCAGGGGAATACTGGTACTTGTGTACATGTGGGGCAAGTGAGGAAAATATGTGTGTATGTGTGTAATATGAGTGTGTAGAGTGAAGGCAGAAGTAGAATTGTTTAGGGATCATGGATATATGTGTGTAAGTATACAGGTGGGTGGAAGGAATTGTTATGGTGTGCGTGTGTAGGTTATGTATTTGTGGAGTTTGTGTATGGATGTGGATGTGCCGGATGTTGAGTCTGTGTAGAAAATAAATGTGGAAATAGAGGAAAGAGTAAGTATGGATATGTGGCATGTGTATGGGTGTAGATGTGAATATAGAATAGAGGTGTGGTTGTTGTGGTGAAGTGCCATTGAGTCGGTTCCGACCCATCGTGACCCTGTATAGGGTTTCTGAGTAGCAGCTGGTGAGCTTGAACCGCCGACCTTGCAGTTCAAATGACTTTGCAGTCTGGCGCCTTAACCCACAGTGCCACACCAGGACTCCAGAATAGAGGTGTAGAGGGAGGAAAATGAGAATGTATTTATACGTATATATGGAGGGTGTGAGAGATCTGCATATGTGGGGTATTGATATGGAGTATATAGGAATATATGGACCGTGGATGTGTGTGTGTAGTGTATATGAAGTGGTGGAGAATTTCAGGGGTTTGTAGATATGGATGTAGAGTATATATATGTATGTATGTTGTTGCTGTTAAGTGCTGTCGAGTTGGTTCCAACCCATAGCGACACTGTATAGGGTTTTTATGGAGCAGATGGTGAGCTTGAACTTCCGACCTTAAGGTTCAAACAGACTTTTCAGTCCAATGCCCCTAGTGCCACGCCAGGACTCTCTATATGTATATGGGTATGTGTATATACTTGTAGAAGTGAGTGAGAAATAATTGTATACATAGGGGTGTAGATGATAGGGTATGTGAGGTATGTGAGGCTGTTAGGGTATACACATTAGGGTATGTGAGTCAGTGGATATGTGATTGGTTAGAAGGGTTATTATGGAGCACTGGCATCACAGTGGTTAAGCGTTTGGCCACTAACCAAAAGATTGGCAGTTCAAACTCACCAGCTACCCTGCAGGAGAAAGATGTGGCAGTCTGCTTCCTTAAAGATTTACGGCCTTAGAAACTCTATGTGGCAGTTCTACTGTTCTACAGGGTCACTATGACTTAGAATCACTTCAGCAACAGTGAGTTAGAAGGAATATTTCTGTATGTATGGGGTGTACAGGGATTTGGGGGTAGGTATGCAAAGATGAGATCAGAATACTAGAAAACAAGTGAACCCTACAAAACTCAGCCAAGCGAAAATCTGGGAGAAAGACTTGGCTTGGGACCTAAGAGCAGGTGTGAAGTTTTAATTGAATCCCCAATGGTGTCTAAACATTCCAAGAAAGGGCCTCGGGATACAGAGAAGTTTCCAACACTTGGGTTGTTGTTGTTATATGCCGTGGAGTCGGTTCTGACTCATAGCAACCCTGTACAGAGTTTCCAAGGCTTTAAATCTTTATGGGAGCAGAAAACCTCATCTTTCGTCCATGGAACACCTGGTAGTTTCGAACTGCTGACCCTGAGATTCGCAGCCCAATTCATAACACTTGGGTAGGGGCCGTTATATAACAACGCTTTGGCTATGTGTTGCCAAAGCAGCACTAGCTAGAGAACCAGGGTCATCTGTTCTTAACTTCCTAGCATTCTTTCCTTCCCCTTCTAGAGCACCTGGCAGAGAACCATACCTAGCACCCCAACTCGATAGTTGAGGGTGATGACGATGACGTTGCCATAACTGGCGAGAACACTGCCATCAATCATGTTGCCTGTCCCTTCCATGTAAGAGCCTCCGTGAATGTAGACCATGACAGGCTTAGCGCCACTGTCCCGTATATCTGCAAGGAGAAGGGGTGACACATCGGCTGGGTATGATGTCCTTGTACCCCCACCATCCCTTGGGGGGGTTGGTCAGCAAAGCTATCTCAGGTGCCAGGACACCACTGTCATTCCTGAGGGCAGAACTCATGAGGCTGCTCAGCCTAGAGATTAAGCATCAGTCAGAGACAGTTGGATTTCAGTGATGCTTTTAAAGACTTTGGTATCAAGTGCCTCCCAGCTGAAGGCAGCCTGGCATGCCTGATCAGCTAGGCTTAGGTAGGCCATGGTTAGGCCCTGGGAATGGGGGAGCAGAAGGAAGAGGAAGGGCTAGTCTCTTAGCTGAATCAAGTGAGTTCCTGCCCTGGGCTCCCAGGAGTCCTGGGACCTGACATGGCTTTAGAGAGCAGGGGCTGGGGAGTCCTGAAACCCCCAAGACTAGACCAGTTACATGGAAATACGGCCATTGGCAACAGCTGGACCCCAGTGCAGACAGAAACAAGAGGGGTGGGAATAAAGGGTGGCACAGGGAGAGAACAAGGAAGGGTGTGGGGAAATGGGAATGTATGGCAGAGATGGGGTGGGGAGAACCTTATTGACTTGGTTTCTCAGCCATGTGCCCATTTTCTCCATTCTCTGTGGGCATCAGGCAGACTTAATTGGAAACTTGAGGATGGGGAAGCGGATAGGGGTATAACTAGGAACGAAAGAGTCTGTCCCCAGTTAGCATTAAGATGAAGATGGAGCCTCCCCAGAGGCCATTCAACAAGGGACCATCAAGTGGCTGCTTCCAAGCCTAAGTAGCACAGCGTTGGGACTAGGAAATCAAGAGAAAGCTCCAGGTCTGATCACCTTTGCCTGTAGCCTTTCATTTCGTGAACTGGATCAACATTCTCTGCCATATCAGCATAGCCCTACCAGTCACCAGTGGGCCCATCTGAGCTGTCTGATCCATCCAGGGGCAGAGAGAGGGGCAGGGAAGAGCGTAGAGGTAGAGGGGAATTTCTCTCTGCTGAGAAGCACACAGAACCTGTTTCCCAAGGAGGAAGGCTGGCCCAGTGATCACCTGGAATCTTATACTATCTACTGACTGGGATATGGGGTCCTGGTCTCAGCCTGGCATTCAGCCCACAGCGTGTCCTGAACCTATCACAGCCGCTGGTCCTGAAACCATCTCTCTCTGTGAGAAGGCTGGGGAGGTTCTAGGTGGTTCTCCAGTCCCTTTGGTCATCACTGTCTCACACTGTTCAGCATCCTGCTTGGCTCCTTCTTGACCACTCTTCCAGAAGCCAGTCTCCCCGAGAAGCACTGATGTCTTCTTGATGAAACACAGGCATCTCCCCATCATCTAGTTTCCTTTGTGCCTCTCCCTCCCCTCCCCTGGCTCAGCCTTCTCCCTTCTGCTCAGTAGTGGCAGGTGCCCATGAACTATAAAAGATGGGGGAGGAAGCTGTTTCCAGCAGTGTCCACTTCTACTATAGAAATGAGGACAGGAATGGGGAACCTGGGTGAGAGGAGGTTGCCCTCCCCAGGGCTCTGCTTGTGCTCTCCTGCTCAAGTCAGCAGTGTCTATTAAACCCCAGTGGCCAATCAGGCCAAAGATGGATGAGCAGACCAACGGTCTTGTACAGGAACAGAAACACAGCAACGGACGGACAGACAGACAGATGGGGCTTCTCCCCATCAAGAGGGGGAGGGGCTCTGTGCCATGCACCAGCCGCCACGCCCTGCAGCCCCCAAATACCTTCATCTTCATCCCCGTCATTATCCGCTAAGTCCTCGCCCTGTTTCTTAGCGCCGGATCCTGGGGACCAGACACAAGGAGACACAACAGCACAGAACAGAGAACAAAACAGAGAGAGAATTCAAAAACAGCATGACTGCAGTGTGGCCCAGCAAGCCAGCTCTGGGCCTGGGCCCAGGACAGGCAGGAGGGATGGCAAGAACTGAGGGAATGGGTGGGCTGAGGCCCAGACCTTCATCAGGATGATGGTGTTGCAGGCCCCTGCTGTGCTGGACTCCTTGCACCTCCCTGCCCCACCTCCCTGTTCCCAACAGCCTATCTCAACCGACTACCTTGGCACTCCCCAAGCCTTCCCAGTTAGGAAGGAGGTAGCAGAAAGTAGGCCAGGCCACAGCACCATAGACCCACTCAAGGAAAGGATTCATTCTGGGTAAAAAGGGCTGTGTGTGTGTGTACATAGGCAGGTTGAGCTGGAGAGCAGGGGTGGTACTGAGGGTGAGAGGTGTTATTGCCAGCATGTATGCAGGGACCCCAGCCTTGAGCTCACTACCTGGACTCAGTGAGCAGGCTCCAGCTGGGCCTCAGCTGACCCTGATTCCCACAGGAGAAGATGGGAGATGCAGCTTTCCCTCTGGTCCTCCTCATTGGTGCCCTCTGCTCTGATTAATGGCAAATGAGATTCCTGCCCACAGGAACCAGGCCTGAGGGCAGCAAGCATTGCTCTGAGATATAGAGAGAGCCAGAGAGGGACAGAGGGAAAGAAGAAAGGGGAAAAGGAAAAGGGGACAACAAGAAAGAGAAACAAAGAGATAGAAATAATGATAATAATTCCTACCATGTACTGAATATTTACCATGTGCCAGATGCTCTAGTTATACCATATTGTTTGATTCTTACAGCCCAGTGAGGTAGGTACTATCCTTAATCCTGTTTCACTAATGGGGAAACTGAGGTTCAGAGAAGTACAGTGACTTGTTCAAGATCACACAGCTAGGAAGTATCAGAGATGGGAGTCAAACCAAGGTCTGCTTGACTCGAAAACTCATGATCTTTCCACTGCACTATGCCACCTAGTGGAGTCCTTGTGTGGTGCTGTAGGATAAGCACTGGACTGCTAACTGCAAGGTCGACAGTTCAAACCCACCAGTAGCTCCTCAGAAACCCTATACAGACAGGGTCCCTATGAGTCATAACCGACTCAAAGGCACTTAACAACAATAACAACAACATGCCACCTAGTGGCAGGGGCGGAAAGGGAAGGGAAGGAGATGAGAAAAGAGGTGGAGCATGAAGAGGAGGGAAGAGGAAGAGCGGAAGTGAGAAACCAGAGAAGAGAAGACATTTAGGACCTAGGGGCAAGCTAGCACCAATTCTCCTTCTTGATCTTAAGGAAGTATATCTTGGAGCTGAGAATGGCTGTAGGAAAAGAGGACTTACTGCCTAGATGCTGATGCTTGTCAGTATATAGGAAAAAGTACTTCTGCTGGTACCTCAGGTCTTACCTTCTATGATCTGATACTAGTTACTCTCAGCCTGGAGGCAGCAAATAGCCCTTTCTCGGTTGGTCTCAACTCTAGTGACTTAATTTCCTTACAGCCATTAATCAAAACAGGGATTTTTCCCCCCCTCCCCTGGCCCCATGTTACATAATGGTTTTCCAACTAGGACCAGAGCCCAGCCTAGGGATAGAAAAAACTTCAACTTCCAGTGATGCCTGTTGTTCAACATCTGCCAGTACTGTCTTCAGAAACACTATGGAACATGGATCCTCATCATCCACACAGTCGATAGCCCCAAAATGGAAAGAAATCCCAAACATTAATTCACTCCAACCTGATGGGGGTGGGGTGAGGCAAACCTTTCCCAGGAAATCCTTCAATTCCTATCAGCTCTGACTTTTAGAATGTGTTCTTTTTGCCCTCTTCTGGGAGTATCTCCGGGTTGTTGCATTGTCCTAGCCTACTCCACAAAGGATGTCTTTGCTCCTTGCTGAACCACTCAGCCACCATCCACTGACATTGTGCTGCTGCAGGATCCCAACCAGGACAGCCCTGCTTGATCTATGCACACCACAACCCTAATATCTAAGCTCAAGATCGTCTTCCCTCATAGGTAGAATTTGCACCTCTGTTCCAAATAGTCAATAAGCTCTAGTTAGGGAATTAAATTGAACCAGCTAGATGACCAACTGTCATCCCCTACATTGTTAGGAGTCCACTTTTTATCTTGGCCTGTGGGGTTTAGGGAAAATTGCTGAATTTTGATGCTAGGCTAGGAGTCCTGATGGCGCAACATTGTTCAGCTTCTAACTGAAAGGTTGATGATTTGAAACCACCCAATGGTCCCGTCTGAGAAAGACCTGGTGATCTGCTCCCATAATGATTACAGCCTAGAAAACCCTATGGGGCAGCACTATTCTGTCACTTGGGGATGCTATGAGTCAAAATTAACTCAAAGGCACCTAACAACAACAGGAGCATATTCGGAGTAGCGAAAATGACCTTTAGTCATTTCTAAATCTTTTCTCTAGTTCCCATCCCGCAACATCCCAATGACAACACAAGACCTTGTCCATAGTCAACAATCATGATTGGTAAATATATCTGAATGGAAATTTCTAGTCTGCCAGGCTCTCTACTCAAATTCTCAGGACTGAACTGTACTGCCCTAGATTATTACTTCTTAAGAAATGGTTAATACTTATATCAACCCTTTCCCCCTCCTTCCACCCTCTTCATGAATTCATTTATAGTCTAATGCATGCTAGTCCCAGAAGAGATCCATACCAACACCTTCAGAGGTAGAAAAAGAGGTTCTTAGAGCAAAAATTTGCCTAAGGTCTCACTGTGAGTTAGCAGCAGAGCTGGGGCTCAGACAGGCTCTGTGGTGTCCAGACCTGTATTCTTTCTGCAGTACCACAATGTTTCTTTATTTGTGCAAAAAACTACTGACCTGATTGCCTACTGCGTATGAAGCCCTGGGCTGGGTGTGAGGGTGTGGTGAAATTTTACCCCTAAGTCTTACTCAAATCACTGAGGTGTTTGTTCAACGTGAAGACTCCTATGCTTTGCCCCCAGAGAAGAGTCTTATTTGGTAGGTCTGGGAACATGCAATCCCAGGGGCCCCATCCCGTTGTCCCTGCCAATCCTACTCTGAGAAATCTTGCCCTAGGATATGTAAGGAAAACAAACTTCATGCCAGCCAAAGTGCTGTAGGGACCAGGCTGTTTCCAATTCTGCCCAGCGCATCTATATTTCAGCATTTTTTTCAGAGTTGGAGAGATGGGAATGATCAGATAAGAGTTGCCTCCATGTGCTACAATGAAAAGAATACTGCCCTGAGGGTCAAGAGACCCAGGTTCTGGTCCCAGCTCTATCACAAAACAGCAGTGTGGCCTTGAGCAATATCAAGTCACTCCCCTATGTTCATTTCCTCATCTGTAAACTTGGGACACTAATTCCTGCTTTACATGCTTCCAGAGATGTGGGGAGGATTTTTTGAGGTAAATATGAAAGCACTTTGCAAAAAACCAGAGTATTCAAACATTAGGAATATTGTTCAGGGGAACAAATTCCTCTCAGCAAGAGGGTAAAATTAGCATCCAGGATATCTTGCCTCTTTTAGAGTCCATAGTTTCCAGAGACTGCCATGTTCTGCCACCAGAGTAGTCTGGGTCTTTCAAACTACGCTCAGGCCACAGAGATGGTGGGATTGGCGGCAGGAAGTAGTTAACTAAACCTGTGTATATATGTTTGGTCTTAGCTTCAGGGTAGTAGAGTTGAATCTAGACTTTGGGAGTCTAGAAAGCGTATGGGAGGGATGATCTTATGGTTGAACCCACTCAGAATGGGCAGCTCCATCTTGGCTGCCTGGAGTTTTCCTGAGATGTCACTGAGAGAGCCACTAGCTCTGTCTTTGGCAAATGCATTAGGATGAAATTTGGGGCTGGGAAGATTGGAAGAAATTGGGGTGCTGCTGCTTTTGCCCTTAACCTGCCTTAGGCCACCAAATCCTCCCTAAAAAGCAGCCAGAGCCCTTGGATGAGGTGGAGCTTCTGCCTGCTCACCCCCCACCCCCTCCCCGGAGCCTGGGCTAGTTAGAGGAAGGCTGGGTCCTTGGGGGCAAGGGCAGGTGGGCAAGTAGCCCTCCCTCTCTCTCTCTCTCCCTCCCCGCCGGCTCGCTACCTACCTCCTTTCCTACATATTTTCTTGTTGGGCTTTCTGGCGCATTCCTTGGAAATCCGCTTTACTGTAAAATGAATAAAAAACTAAAAAATAACAGGAGGCCTCTGCCCAGGGGCATGCATTCCCCTCACCCCCACCCCCAGGCCCCAAGAGCTGCTCGGAAGGTGAGCACGTGGCAGAGAGCCTGTCCCACCATCTCCTGGTTTCTGTCACTTACCTTAGGGTAACCCCCGCGGGAGGAGGCATCAGCTAGTGAAAGAGGAGGCACTAAGCATTGTCCACCAGGCTTGCCCCACCATTGCCTCCCCCACACACACCCAGCTCCCTAGGCCACACACACCTACCACCTTTCAAAGCAGGTGGAATGGCAATGGGGAGAGCAGGGTGGTGGAGCCAGCATCCTCCTGCAGGCAGTTGCCAGCAGTGATCCATACTCCCCTAGGGAATTCCCCCAGCCAGAACTCTGGATCTAGACCTGTCAAAGCTCTCAGGCCTGGCCAGGCCCTTCCTGATAACAGTTTCACTCACACATGGGAGCTCGGACAATGCTGGGAGAGGGAAGAACAGGGAGGGGAAATGGGGAGGCCAAGCAAAGTGATGGTTAGAAGCATTTTCATAGACAGACAGATGCATGCTGCAGGGCACACAATCACATGCAAGCCACAAACACAAAGGGCAGGCGGGAGGCGGGGAGGTCACAGTGCCTGGCTGTAGCACTCACCATCCTCCGTAGGCACATAGACATTCAAGTATAGGCAGTCTTCATTGGGTTCCTGGATGTAAGTAGCGACGATATCCAAGTTGGCAGTGAACCAGACGGGCAGCATGACTTCGGGCACAGCTGTGTGGATGTTCTGGGGGCACACTGGGGGAAAGTGTGTGGCGTTCCGGATGCCCGACCAGGATGGGGGTGGTTCAGGGGGCAGAAAGCGTTTCTCGCCGATCGGGGGAGCTGCGTAGGGTACCCCCAGATATTGGTCCACAGGCCCTAGGATCTCACTGGGCAATGGTACCCGGGCACCCCTTAGCTTCCCAAAGTGAGTATTGACTGTGGGTGCTGGGGCCTGGGTACTGGCCCTCAGCACCAAACTGAGGAACCACAGGATGAGGCACAGGCTCCGGCCAACAATAGGCTTGGGGCTCAGGGACAGCAAGGGTGAGCCAAGCTGCAGCCACATGTTCCAGACAGAGGGACTGGCAGGAGAGGCAGACTCCAGGGTCACAGCACCAGCCCAATAGGCAGCCCCTTCATGGCCACACTGACTTGAACCTCAAAACTGAGCTCTCATGGGACAACTACAGGTGCCGAGCAACGTAGAGAGCAGGTCGTCCAAGCACCACAGCTTCAGAAAGGGGACTCCCTCAGGGCCAGACAGGCCTGTGGAAAGAGGGAAGTATGAGTCATCCTAGAGGGTCTAGGGAAGGCTAGAGAGCAGATTTTTGGGGCTCTGCTAGACTTGGGCTATTCCCTTACAGTTAAGAGAGGCTTTGCATACCTAAGGTTCCAGGGACTCAGAGCTGATCTCCACTGCCAGTCAGAACCATTCTGTTTCTGGCCATGGTTGGAAAAATTCAAGGGAAATGACAGTGTCCAGGTTTTGTCATTGTAAATCCATAGTTCCCAACTTCAACTCCATAGTCATGGAATTCACTAGGGCCAGCTGGAGCCAGAGTTGCATGTACAGTAGCAGGGAGTGAGAAAAACTGGAAATGGAACTCAGGTCACTGAGCATGCTGTGTGAACACTGAGCTGACTAGTCCCTGTTGTTGTTGTTATGTGCCGTGGAGTCGGTTCCGACTCATAGTGACCCTGTACAGGGTTTCCAAGGCTGTAAATCTTTACGGGAGCAGAAAGCCTCATCTTTCTCCCGCAGGAACAGCTGGTAGTTTCGAACTGCTGACCTTGTGGTTTGCAGCCGGATTCGTAACCACTAAGCTACCAGAGCTCCTTCCTGTTGACTCCACGGAGGGACCTTCACACCAGGAGGGTAGGATTGTTAAATTCACTCTGGGATACTGAGGCATACAAAGGAAAAGCAGCAGATAGGCAAAGGGTCCCATAGAGTGGCCCCTCACCCTCAGACAGGTCAGGTCAGCCATTTGCCAGAGTCCCCAGACGGTCTCATGCACTTCTCCCCTCAGTCCTCATTGCTCTCAAATCTTGAAGCCTTAGTCCTTTCTATTGGCTATCTCTAATTTACAGAGTGCCAGGACTGAGGCAGAAACCATTCTGCCCAGCACGCTTGATATTGTTGATGTTCAGTCAGTGTAAGATAAACAACAGTAGGGGAGACACATACTCAGAGACTTAGTGAAATAAACTCACAAAGACTCAGAGTGAGTGATAGACCAAGCCAGGATCACACACACTTGTGATATTCACTCACTGAGACATACATTCCAAACCCACAGAGATCCCCTTATATAGTTTCACATTTGGAAACAGAGAGCCTCACAGAGCCAGCGGCTCACAGAGATACATTCAGACACAGAGACTTACTGAAATGTACTCCCATACACCAGCATAGGTAAATATCCAGAGATACGTGGAGCATAATGGTGACACATTGGTGGAGACAGAAACAGAAATAGCAACACATATACACAGGCATATACACACAGACACACACAGAGGTTCCCACATGAACATAGTCACGCGCATGCACAAACACAAATGCACGCATGTTTAGTTTTCCCTCATTTCTCCCGCCATCCAAGATTGCCTGCTTGCTCCTTTAAGAACTGGCTGTAGGGGTGGGGGAGGGAGATTGGGAATGCCCAGCAATTGCTGGCTGCCACCACGAGAGGGGAATGAAAATGCGTGTGTGTGTGTGTGTGTGTGTGTGTGTGTGTGTGTGTGCGCGCGCGCGCGCGTGTGAGTGAGAAAGGAAGAGGAGGAGGGAAGGGAGGTGGGCAAAGTTACTATAGGGGTGGGGGCTCAGAGGAAATGGGGAGCAAAGTATGGGGGAAAGATCCCAGACACTGCCCAGAATGCACCCGGGCAGGGGGAAGGAGGGGAAGAAAGGGGTAGGAGTAGGTAGGTGGGGCAAGAGGAATTGTGTGTGTGTGTGTGTGTGTGTGTGTGTGTATGGGGGGGCAATAGTCCGCAGCTGAGTTCACACAATCCCCCCATTCACCATCTCCATGGCAACACAGGGGCACAGACCGCTCATTCACACAGCTTCCCCGCCAGCTACCCCTCCTCATTAACCCCTTCAATGCTGCCCCCACCCCTAGCATTCAATTAACCCTTTCGGGATGTCTCCCTCTCCAGTAACCCTTTAGTGCCAAATGCCTTTCTTCTTTGAGTCAATTCAATTCTCTGCAGTCCCTCCCTTCAACACCTAGACAAATTGACCGACCCCCAAACGCCCTCTGTACCCTAGGATTCACTGATCTCCATTCTGGTCCAAATTGCAATTGGGGAAGACAAGGGGAGGTGGCAGTGGTGGGGATGAGAATGGCATCTGGGGGTACTTTTGGGCTGGAGCCGTATTGGGCGAGGGTCATTGTACAGGAATGGAATGGTATTGAGAACTGCAGTATTGGGGACTACGCGGTTTTGCAACGGTACTGGGGGATGGAGCTGCACTGTAATGAGGGAGAATAGGAGAAAGGCCTGGGGGGGCTGCAGAAAGTGGGGGAGGGAGCCTGGCTTTGAGATGCTATGATGGAAGGGGGATGGGGCTACACTGTGGGGGAAGAGGGGCTGGCAATGTGCAATACAGTCAGGCTCAGGAACAGGGTTGGGGGCCCTCAGTAGAGGTATTTTAATGAGCGTGCAGGCATGGTTGTGGAAATACAGGAACCAAGGGTGGGAGAATGATAGGGATATGGGATTAGAAAGCAGGTGAAGGAGAGGAAAAGGGGAATCTGGGGGGGGGGTAGGAGTGCCCATGGAAAATATGGGGTTGAGAGGGATAGGGGGCACTGGCTGGGGAGTGGAGGAGCCTGGGATTGGGAAGAGATAGGATGGGGGCAAGGTATGGGCAGCTAGAGGATGAGAGACCGGGGCAGGCGGCCTCACCTGTTCCCCGGGCTGTTGCTGTTTCGAGCGACTGAACCCAGCTGCGGACCACCCATATCGCCTCCAGGCCAAGGGATCCGCACCCGAATCCCCGAGATCTGCTCTCCGGCAGCCTGACTGCTGTGCCCGCGCACCAAGGGGGCGCGCTGCGCGTGCCCGGACACGGGGGGGCGCGGTCCCTGCCATTAACTCCTTTTGTGCCAGAGATGGCTTAAGTCTCAGGGCATGGCCTAATCTCCCCCTCCCATTTACAAGTGCATTCCAATTGTACATGTTCTCTCTCACACTGCCCCCCTCAAATAAGCTATCAGATAGATGATCTAAGGCAGCTAAACTGTGTCTGCAAATTGTAAGACCTTGGAACAAAGGGAGAAACTGAGGCACTGCAGGATAACTCCCCGTCATATTTCAAAAGACTCACTTCCACCTTACTCAACATCCCTTATCTCTCTTCTACCCAAGCAGCAAGCAGTGGGGCCACTTTGCACTCATCCTGTCACTCTCCCAAAGGTCACTGCTGTTCCTTTCTGTTGCTTCTGCTGGGGCAAGTCAAACTTCAACTGTCAGCATGCCATTTTAGACTCTCCTCCGGACCTGGCTATGTCTTACATTTTTGTATGCGGTTCATCTGTCAGTTTGGCTAGCACCTTTTTCCTCCCCAAGTCCCTCTGTGGTGGTGGTGGTTATGTGCCTGGTGTCAGTTCCGACTCATAGCAACCCTGTACAGGGTTTTCGAGGCTGTAAATCTTTACGGGAGCAGAAAGCCTCATCTTTCTCCCGTGGGAACAGTTGGTAGTTTCTAACTGCTGACCTTGCGGTTCGCAGCCTGATTTGTAACCACTACTCTACCAAGTCCCTCTAAATGTCCCTAATTCCAGCTAAACCTCTACCCCAGTAGTTCCTCAGAATGTATGTATCAGGATAGAACAGGTCAGAAGCTTGAGTCATATTTGCCTTTACCCTGTTAAGTAGTCCCATTTCTTGCACACACACAACTGTTAAACTTGTTAATTCCCATATAGGTGAGGGATTTCAGGACCTCAGAGGGATTTTATTTTGTATTCTTTGTAACCTGGGTATTGATTGGTGCCCTTGGTTTTAACAGTACACTTGACACTTGCCAGTGATGGCCAGGACATAGACCTTAAGTTGTTAAATCATCCTGCACCACTCATCTACCATACAATTGACCAGAAGACTCCATTAAATAAACCAGTTAGATATTGGATAGCCTTGGATCTAGGGCCCAAAACCTGAAGGCGGGGAGGCTGAGGATGATTCCCTACCATAGCTCCAAATGACTCTACAGCAACAGTTTTAATTTTTCCTATTGTAAAATGAGGGTGACAATAGTTATCCTGGATAACTGCCAGGGTAGGTCATGTAAAAATAAGCAGTTTCAGCAACGGGGCAGAAAAAGAAAAGGGTGCTTCCTTTTAATCTTCTTTCTTCCTCCCAGAACTATATCATCTTTCCATCACCTGTTCCATGGTGACACCTGCCTATGGAGAGCGATTTTTCATCCCAGAAATGTGTGTCTCAGAAGTTCTCTATCCTATGAAAAGGAGGCAGCTTGGTGTGTAAGGACAGCAAAAAGGGTAAGCAGTGTCTGTCATCTCCTGCCTTAGACAGTTCAAGGCCCAGCATTTGGGGTGTGTGAAAGGAGAATCAGGTTCCATTGATTTTCTTCAGGCCTAATGGCCCCTCCCACAAACCCAGTGGTTAAGTATCCCACATGGAGAAAAGCTGGAAAGAAGCTGCAACATTTAACTGAGAATGGAAGCAACCCTTCTCACAAGACCTTAACGTGTTGCCAGGTTGAAGAAAGAAAGCGTAGCAATCCAAATAGAATTAAGAAATTAAGGGGATGGTAAGTAAACAGATGATCTGAACAGAATGAAGGCTCTAACTTATCGGACTAGTCCCCAACACTCTCCCAACACCCCATCTTTCCCAGACATGCAGAACTCACACACTTCCTTTGCAAAGAAGCTCTGTGTATTGGGTGCAACAGCTCTGGGGTCTCTATATAAATAATATACAAAACCCAACAGCTCAATGCCTCACATTAACAAAAATACTAAAACTTATTAAAAATGGAGCTTGAGGGAAGGGTCCCAACCACTACTGGTGCTAGCCCAGGAAGGGGATTGGGAATTAAGAGGAAAAGGTAGGGCCACATCCAGTGTACAAGCAGTTCCTCCAGGTAGCTCAGAAGCGTCCAAATATGTTGGTGTTGGGCTGTGGCTGGGTATCTGTGAAAAACCAGAGATTATTAGGGCTGGGAGACCAAGCAGCGGTATGGGTATGAATGAGGAAAACTAATCAGGTACCAAAGGAAAGGAATGGAATACTTCCCGCCCCCCTCCCTCAATTTGGACTTGAAGCAATCGCCTCAGTGATTGCCCACCCACCCCATCCCCTATTTATCCCATGGGGCTCTGCGTGGGAAAGTAGGCAGGCTTACTGGAGAGCTGTTGTTGGAGCTGCCTGACCAATGCTGCTGTCTGTTGTTGCTGCTGAGTCTGTTGAAGGCCCTGGCGCTGAAACTGAGGTGGAAACAGGAAGTGGAGGTCTGAGCTCTAACCTTCCACTTACTACTTCTCTACCTTCATCTCCCAACCCCTTTTCAGAGTTTCATGCCTTACCGCCCACCTCTATACAATTCCACCCTGTTCCCAGCCCAGTTCCTTGGCTGCATGCCCAACCTGGGCAGCTGTCCCTGAGCCTGGGGCTGTAGTCCAGCAGCTACCTGGGGCTGGGACTGGGGCTGGGGTTGGGGAGGAGCTGTCTGCTGTTGCTGTTGGTGTTGTTGCTGCTGCTGTTGTTGTTGCTGTTGCTGCTGCTGCTGTTGTTGCTGCTGTTGTTGCTGCTGCTGCTGCTGCTGCTATGAGAACATAAAAGATACTTCTGAAGGAGAGCAAGGGAGCTGAGACTCTGTGTTGGAGAGCTAGAGAAGGGATGAAGCAGGAAAGGAACCCTGGGTCTACTGTCTTCCTTTATCAGACAGCTGTATAAAGAAATATCCATAAAGAAGTATCCAGTAGGAAATTCCCAAACCCCTCCACTTATGATTCCCCAGAGAACAAATGGGGGGAGAATAGGGAACAAAGTTATGAAACAGCCACTGTGGAGTCCTGATGTGGTGCTACAGGATAAGCAGTGGACTGCTAACTGTAAGGTCAGTGGTTCAAACCCACCAGCTGCTCCTTGGAAACCCTACACAGGGTCACTATGAGTCAGACAGGAGTCCTGGTATTGCAGGATAAGCACTGGACCCACCAGGCACTCGTCGGAAACTCTACACAGGGTTGCAATTTGTCATAACTGACTCAACGGTACTTAACAACACAACATATGCAGATAAAGAGTTCTGATGGCACAGTAGGTTAAGCATTGGACTGCTACAGAGAGGCTGTTGTTGTTGTTAGGTGCCATCGAGTCGGTACTGACCTTATGCACAGCAGAACGAAACAATGTCCGATCCTGGGCTAACCTCACTACTGTTGCCACACTTGAGTCCATCGATGCTGCCACCTGGCCAATTCATCTTGTTGGGATCTTCCTCTTTTTCTCTGACCCTCCACCTTACCAAACATGATATCCTTCTCCAGTGACTGCTCCCTCCTGACAATATGCCCAAAGTATGAGAGATGAAGTTTGGCCATCTTGGCCTCTAAGGAGCACTCTGGCTGCACTTCTTCCAAAACAGATCTATTGGTTCTTTTGGCAGCCCATGGCACTTTTAGCATTCTCCTCCAACAGCATAAATTCAAAGGCATCAGTTCTTCTTTGGTCTTCCTTATTCACTGTCCAGCTTTCGCATGCATATGAGGTTATTGAACATACCATGGCTTGAGGCAGGTGCACCTTAGTCCTCAAGCTGACACCTTGAGACAGGTGGTCTAAATTGACCAGCCACTCCAAGTGAGAAAGATAAGGCAGTCTGTTTCCATAAAGATTTACGGTCTCAGAAATCCTATGGAGCAGTTCTGCTATGTTCTATAGAGTCAATATAAGTTGGAATCGACTCAACAGTAGGGAGCTTGGTTTTTTTGGTTATGCCAAGCACTCTGCTGTTTCATGCCACTGAGTCAGTTACAACTTATAGCGACCCTGTATAGATAGGGTTTCCAAGGCTATAAATCTATGGGAACAGAAAGCCTCATCTTTATCTCCCAGAGTGGCTGGTGGGCTTGAACCTCCAACCTTGTGGTTCACAGTCCAGTGTTTATCCTATAGAGCCACCACACTCCTGCCAGACACTCTACTGGGTACTTTATGTACACTGTCTCATCTAGTCCTTATAACAATCTGGGAAGAAAGTCTGTTTCTCCTCCTCCTTAGGTTCTCAGGTTCTAGATGAAATCCCAGTGCCTTACCCTCATGATCTGTTGCTGCTGCTGTTGCCGGATGTGGTACTGCTGTTGCTGCTGTTGTTGCTGCTGTTGTTGCTGCTGCTGCTGCTGTTGCTGTTGCTGTTGCTGTTGCTGCTGCTGCTGTTGCTGCTGCTGCTGCTGCTGCTCAGGCAAGATGGAAGTTGATCGGACACCTGTTTGGACTCCCTGGGCACTCAGTGGAGTCATGGTACTTATCATGGGTGCTTGTTGCAGTGTCTGGTGTGAAAATCTGCGAAGACAGTAGGTACAGAGGTCAAAGCATCAAGGGTAGGAATATAGGAAAGTAGAAACCCTGGATCCCTGACCTACAAGAAACTTTACAAGTCATTTCTTCCATTCTTCTTATCACCAATCAGAAGAACCCTTGGGAGTTCTGATAGACTTCTACATTAAGAGAATAAGGGGCAAAGATAATATCCATTTTAGTATCTTATAAGCTTAATGTAATGATTAGGAATTTTTCCTGGTTCTGCTTTAACTTTTTTTTTCTTATGAAAATGAAAAAGTCTTATCACATGATAGGCATTCTATAAATACTCATTTAATTTGTGCTTGTTATTTTTTTTCATTCCCCAATAACATTTTGGGGTCTTAAATTTCAGTTCTCCAGTCAGTACATTATTGCAAGTCTATTAGCTAGGCTCCCTCTCTCAAGTCTTCTCCCTTCACCTACCACTACACATTCTATCCACTATTTCCTTATCAATCTTTCCTACATGGCCAAGTCATCCTACTGCTTTCCTGATCAAAAGAGTCATTTGTGGAATTATGTTTCAAGTCTGAAGGTGAGCATTCACTCAAGGCTGTCAACCTGCATACATCTATCCTAATTGCCTATTTCCGCAGCACAAATTTTACACTCCATTCAAGCTCTTTACATCTTCCGGTTCTCCCAGCCACCACATATATTCCTGTCCGCTTTACTGGGAATGTTCTTCCTCTACCTCCTTTCCATAAATCTAAATCATAGCTATCCTTCAAAGGCCAACTCAAGCCAGATCTTCTTGCAACTTTCCCCCATGACTCAGGCCCACACATACTCCCATACTTTTTTTGAATCACATTTTATTCTACATCACACAGCTTCACACCTGATTAAGTACTTCCTGATGCTGTTTTCTAAATGCTCTTCTGTGGATATCTCATGTCTCCAACTTTATTAGACATTCTTTTGGTAAAGGACTATATCTTTTACTTTTTTATATCTTTCCTCACTCTACCAAGTCCCAGCAGAGTGTTGGCCATCAATACTTACAGGTAATACTTTTCCTCTAGCCTATCCTCCAGTGTTCTAAATCCTAAACTACAGAGCCTAGAATGATTGCAATGCCTTAACTAAGGCATGACTAACACTAATTATGGAAAAACTTGTTAGTTTATTTCAGTATTAAGTTGTTCTAATACTGGATTTACTGTTGTTGTTAAATGCCTTCAAGTCCGCTCTGACTCATAGTGATCCGAGGAGTGGCTGATGAGCTTGAACCGCCAACCCTGTGGTTCAAACTTACCTAACTAGTCTTGTTAGTCTAGTGCACTAACCCGCAGTGCCACACCAGGACTCTGATGCCTTCTTATAAAGGAGTCCTAGTATGATACTGTATGGACCGCAAGGTTGGCGGTTTAAATCCATCAGCCACTCCTCAAAAACACTCAACAGAGTTGCTATGAGTCAGAACCAACTGGATGGCACTAAACAACAAACATAATGGAGTCCCGGTGTGGCACTGTAGACTAAGCACTGGACTGTTAACTGCAAGGTCGGTGGTTGAGACCCACCAGCTGCTCCTCAGAAACCCTATATAGGGTTGCTATGAGTCAGAACAGATTCAATAGCACACAACAGCAACATAATATAGTGCAAAGAGCCCTGATCGTATAGTGATTTACACTTTGGGCTGCTAACCGCAATGTCAGCAGTCCAAATCTACTAGCTACTCTGCAGGAAAAAGATGGTTTTCTGCTTCTGTAAATATTTACAGCCTCGTAAATCCTATGTGGAGTCCTGGTGTGGTGCTGCAGGATAACGCACTGAACCGCAAGGTCGATTTAAACTGCAGGGTTGGCAGTTCAAACTCACCAGTTTGAAACCCTACAGAAGGTCACTATGAGTCGGAACCAACTCAATGGCAGTAAACAACAACAAAGCCCTATACAGGATTGCTATGAGTCAGAGCTGATCGACAGCACACCACCACCACCACCACCACCACCACCATGTAGTGCATCTATGAACTCAGTATTTTTTTCCCAGCTATTTTCTAATCATAATTATAAATGATCTTCCCTCTCTGGGCCTCAAAGAAATGTTGGGAAGTAAGTTGTGACTATTGGTCTCCATGTCCCTCCCAGCTTCAGCATTTTACGGTTATTGGATATGTGGTCAGATTAGGGTTCTCAGTATCTCTAAAAGTTCTGACTATTCTCATCACCTTCAGGCACAGATTTTCCCAATTCAAAATTGTCTCTTCTAAACCCACCACTACTTTGGATACCTTTGAGTGTTCAGTCCATAGGTTGGGGCCTGCTGGTGCACATAGCCACTGGGCCGTTGTTGCAGGTGGCGAGTAGGATCTACAAGAGTAGGGTTGGTAGAAGGGTGGGTGCTCTGATAAGGCTGGCTGGAGTAGCTGGGGGGCACCATGGTACCTGCAGGGCCTGTGTGTTGCTGTAATCCCACATGAGAACTATAAGGAGTATAACCCTAAAGGGATGAAGGAGAGAGAGGAGTCAGGGCCAAAAGTGTTCAGATCAGCTTGCCTCACTCTCCCCAATTTTTATAACCCTATGCCCTTACCTGGGAGGTCTGCAAACCATAAGAAGAGCTGGAGGTCATCTGATGGACAGATGACTGTCCCAACATCCCCTGACTCTGCTAGAGGGGAAAAGGGGAAAAACTCAAACTCAGAAAACACTTTGCCCCATCTCATTTCTTACACCTCCCATCCTGCACATCCTTGTGAGAATTCCAAGTGTTTCCTCAGTCCTGTGATATTGAAAAGCCCCTCTCCCTGACAGCCCACCCTACTGCCCCTCTCACTATCTTTGCCTGGAGCTGTTGGCGAAGGCGCTGTCCTTGGGGCACCGCAGGTTGTTGCTGCCGGTACACAGAGGCTTTATAAGAGGAGGGATCTAGTCCCATGACACCAGTCATGGTTGTAGGCAACACTCCAGGGTAAGTTGGTCGGGTTGGCAACTTCTGCATTGGTAACCGCACAGGGCGGTATGGGTCCACACGAGGACCACCTGGAAAGGAAAGCAGATGGACTTCTCTAAGCTTCTCATTCTTCTATTCCTTGCTCAGTATCCTTCATCCACAGCTCTTCAGAGAAATAGCATCATCCCTTGGGTAAGAGGAATGTTCAGGTAATGCCATCATTCCTAGTGGCTGGCACTAACCTGCAGGTAGTGGCTGGTTTTGGGTGTACAGGCCTATGGATCCCTGCCTGTAGCTGAGATGGGATATGGAGCCAGATGCTGGGTGGTGCAAGAGGTCTGGAGGTACTGCCACACCATAGGGGCTACTCCGACATGGGCCCATTCCATAGTCCTGTGAATGGCAGAACAGGAAGGTGAGTCAGTTGTGACTGAGCAGGGTAGGTGAGGTAGGGAAGGATGGGATAAAAAGGAACTGGATATATAAGGTTCTTCTTTTTTTTTTTTTTAATATGGTTAATTTTAATTCTAATGTCACCTTTTCCCTCTTATATACCAATCACTTCCAAAAACCAGAAACTGAAAAGAATCATGAAGCAAAAAAAAGCTGTGTTAAAAACTCTAATGATTAGAGGCACTAACCTCTGTCTTGGTGGCTGGCTGGCTACGTTTCTTGCCCTTGGTGGGCTTCTTCTTGCGTTCCTCAGTACTGGGTGGAGCAGCTCCAGGTTTGTCAGTTTTGGGGGGCTCTGGAGCCTTTTTCTCAGGCTCTAACAGTGTGGGAGCAGGGGGTTCCTCATCTTCTGGTGGCAGAGGTAGTGGTTCCAGGTAATAGGCACGGGGTCGGGGCCTCAGGTGTGTGTGGTAGAGCAGCAATCGCTGCTGCTCTTCTCCTCGAGCAACTCGCCGGTCAACCCGGATTGTTCCAAACCAGCCCCAAGAGAGTGGTGCTGATGGCTTCAACCCCTCAAAAAGATCCCAGGGAGAGAGCTTTTGTTTGGTAGAAACCTGTAGACCCTGCTCCAGAAAATGAGAAAGAATTGAGTTGCTGAGACTTGGGAAACAGAAGAGAGACCTTGAAAACTAGTAAAGAGGGTAAAATATCTGTTGATAATGAAAGAAAGGAAAAAAAGTCATAGGTGAATTCAGGAGAGACAGTAAAGAGAAAGAAAATGAGACACACTCACACACTTGGAGAAGAGAGAAGGTTAATGGGTAAGAGAGTTGGGTTGTGGGGGAAGGGGTGGAGGAGAAAGATGGATCTAGGAAAGATGGAGTCAAAGGTAAGGTGGAACTAGTGGAAGAAGCAAAAACAGAGAGAGAAACTCATGAAGAGAAACACAGATATAAATATACAAGGGGGGCAAGAAGAAATTAGAATGTATGTACAAATGCGTTGGACTTTGGATTTTAAACTTGGCATATTCTTTTCCCCCCTTCTTTCTCAGCTATACACAATGCTTATAGTAATTTAATAAACACTGAGACTGGCAAAGGGAGGAAAAAAGGAGAAAACTATGTAGAGAGATAGGTGGGGGTGGTGGAGAAATATAGGAGTAAGAGAGATATGGGCTATCAGCCAGACAGATGGGTGAGGGATGACAGAAGGCAAATGGGGCAGAGAAAAAGAAGGGTGGGTTGCTGAGAAATGGGTGGCATGCTAAAGAATGAGTAGGAGTGATGAGGCGTGGGTGGGTGTGAGGGGAGAAACTGAGGAAAGAAGGTGAGGCTCCAAAGATGGGGACAGGAAAGTTAAATGATTATTCAAACCCCTAAAGACAGTTTTTTGCCAGCAGAGTCCTATAGACTCCCTAGCCTGATGAGTCTGTTATAGCTTAAAAGCAGAACAGGCTCTTGCTCAAAGAGGGAAAAAGGAAGGGGCCTGGAAATGGGAAGATCATGGAACATGCCTCCTTCTTGAAGATGGAATCGAAGCCAGCAATTTTGTTGCCCTTGGTGTCAATAAGGGAGCCCTGTGGCTCACATGTGATGACATCTCGTGTCTGCTTGGGCAGTGGCAGCAGCTGGCGAACCTTTTCCAGACTGTCCGACTGACGCTCTCCCAACTCTTTCTGCAAACACGGGATGATGGGACATAAGTTCAAGGATATAAAATAAATAAGAGGGACAGAAAATCTCAAGGGATATCACAGAACCTGGCATAAAGAAGACACTTAGTTATCTTTATTATCTAAATAACAAAGAAAAAAGGACATAATAGGGACGGGTAGAGGTTTCAGACCAGAATGAAGTCTCGGAACATGACCAGTTCATTACCCCAAAGCCTTGTCCTCCACTCCTCTGCTCACCTGTAGCTTCTTCACAAGGTTCATGTATGCACGTTTGTTTTCCTCCATGCTGCCTTGAGAGATGCTGGACATGTCTGCAGCCAATGTCCCATTGATGAGCACGCTCAGCATGTCCAATACAGTAGTGAAGAGTTCACTGGGACAGGAAGCCAGGGGGAAAACACAGAGGAGAAAAGACAGGAAAACGCATTACAGTGGGATACAGCCAGGGAGAAGTACTTAGTAAGTCACCTGAAAGGTTTCACACTGTATGGGGTACCCAGGACCTTGGAGTCCACAGCCATCATACCCACACCAATCTCAGTGGACTATGCACCTGGTGTGGGTACCAGGCAAATGCTTTTGGGTGAAAAAAGTGAAGGGTGACAGTGAGAATGAATACTTTACTTGTTGGACTGCATGTCGACAGTGCCACTGATGATGATCTCCAGGAGAAGGACAGCCCACTCTGTGGTCTGCTGGGTACTGCGCTGCACTGTATCAAACATGCCCCCTACCTGCCAGGATCACAGCAAGTCAGTCAAGATGGCTCAAGGGCAAAGGCCAACAAAGAAGTAAAGCTTAAATTAGAACCTGGGTTGAGCATAAGTTAGGGCACCTGAGGTCATGTTCTGGTTATATCTATGATTTGCTATATGAGCTCAGGCCAATGATTTCAATCTTGACATCTCTAAATCTCATTTTCCTCACTGATAAAATGATGGGGGTTGGACTAAATGACTTCTAGGATTCCATTCAAGATTCTAAAATGCTTGGATTTCTAGGTCTTAACAAGACTCAGAATACTAAGGCAGCATTTCGCAAGGATCCAGGAACAAAACTTACTGTACCCTGACCACAATGACTGAATACCCTTAACCACTTGCAGGTCCTGTAATCCTCTAGGAAAGCTGAGCTGACACTTGAAGACCTATCGCCTCAATCCTCACTCATCCAGGCCGGGGCTCCTTTACTCTGTATTCTAGACTTGCCTCCTTCCTTTTCCCCAGCAGCCCTTCTCACCAGGTTGAGCCGCAGTTTGAGTGCCTCATGCATTAACTGCTTTGGTTTGCAATCATCTAAGTATTGGTCATCTCGCCAATTATTCACAATCTAGGACAAAAACAGGTATAAAGCTATAAACAATAAAAACTTAAAAAAAAAAAAAAACCAAGACAGAAAAACCCTGTAGTTCAGGAATCTTGTTTCCATTCCAAAGCACCCAATTAAGTTCATCAGAAAGTACGGAAGGTCCAGAGCACATACTGACCTCTTAGGTAAATCCTTCTCTGTCCTTCTACCCACCTCCATGGCCTAGAGATCTGTACCTGGTGCACCTGGCTGTACAAGGAGGTAAGGAGTCCTTCACGTTGTTCATCTTGTCCTTTTAGACATGTCAGCACCAGGGACAAGAAAGGCTGCTGGCTCAATAGGGACATGCTAGAGATGGGATGAAAAGCATGAGTTGAGGATCAGGTATACAAAGACTTTCCTCCAAGAAGCATACAACCTCATTCTTCCAAGCCTCAGTCTCTACTCTTAGCCTCTTGTTCAGCCTTGTCCATTTGAAAATAAAAAATTATTACAAACTGAATGAAGGTTTACAGACAAAATAACTGCAACAGCAGTTATTCAGCTTCCTCCCTATGGTTCCTGTTTGCATTCCACCCACCTCCCTATCCCGTCTCAATTTTGTTTTAGGTATATGCTTGTCTTTTTGATTTTGAATGACTGAGCATTTTATGGTGAGCATACCTTGCTAGTGTTGTTGTTCCCCTCACCCCCATTATGTTGTTGTTAAGTACCGTGGAGTCAGTTCTGACTCATAGTGACCCTGTACAGGGTTTCCAAGGCTGTAAATCTTTACGGGAGCAGAACACCTCATCTTTCTTCCATGGAATCGCTGGTAGTGGCGAACTGCTGACCTTGAGGTTGGCAGCCCAACTCGTAACCACTATGCTACCAGAGCTACTTCCGCCCCCACTATAAGGTTATCAAATTGCTTGGCTGAAAACTGGACCACAAGGGTTAGTTTCTTTCCAGACCTGAAGAATGATTCAGGGCCATAGTCTCAGGTTCCTTGAGTCTCTGGCCAGTAAACCCATTTTTGCTTTGTTTTGTTTAATAATTATTTTGAGTTTTGTTCCACATTTTCTCTCACTCTATCCCTGACCTCTAATGTGATCCCTACTTTCCGGGCAGTTGGTAGTGGTTGCCAGGCACCATCTAGTTCTTCTGGTCTCATAGTCATAGAGACTGATGTTCACAATTTGCATTAGTCCAGTGGACTAACAGATTCCAAGCCTCTTCACTTTTTATCACTCGTCTCTCTCCCAGACATGGTCTACCTGTACCTTAGACTGTTGCTCGTGAGCTTTCAAGATCCCAGATGCTACTCACTCAAGCAAGATGTAGAATATATATATATATACCACTTTTCCTCCCTTGCCCAATCAGCCTGTCTCAATCCACACATCTACTGTTGATCCAAGGTTGTGTATAAATCACTATTTACCTCTATCCCCTTTATCCCATGCATACCTCCCTGGGTCTTCACCTATCTTCATTACTCATCTGCCACCCTCCCTCTTGTATATTGCCCTTCTATCACCCGAGACAGTGAATTATTCTTCCCTCCCTCCCACCCTTGGTAACCATCAAAGAATGTTTCTTTTAGTATGAAAATTTTTCTTAAGCTTTTACAATAATGGTCGCACACAAGATTTGTCCTTTTGTGATTGACTACATTAGCCATGCCCATCTTTATCCTCTAATTTTCCAGTTTTAAAAATTATTTTTATCCTATGCCTCAGCTCCGACTTTTATCCTTCTATGGTCATGCCACCTATCCTTTCTATCCCTCAACTCTTGTTTTTCTAGTTCCTTTACCTCTTTTGCTTTTGTCGATCACGTTCTTTGCGGGAAGAAGAGCCCAGATGCTGACCCTTCTCCAATTCTTCCCCAGCAGCCTTCAACACATGACCCTGAACTGAGGTGGGCAATTTAGCAATGAGTGGGGCCACCAGCCATACACCAGAGCGTTCTAGAGAACTGGAGGACAGATAAAGTACACAGAGTTAAAGACACGGTTGGAACAATTCATCCTCCTTTCCCTGATGGACATGCCCGAAATAATCATGTGGCTGAAATCATTCATGCTACCAGGAGAGAAACTCGTATGACGATGTGTCTGAATATATTTCTACCCAACCTGAGCACAGGCTTGGTCTTGCTACTGCTGGGCATGTTGCTTGCAGTATTTCCCGAAGATGACCCTGTTTCTGCTGACTGCTGGAATACTTCAATTGTGGCCTTGGCAATGTTCTCTAAGAGTGAGTTCATCTCCTGGGGAGGAAAAAGGGCACAGGGGTGATAAATATGTAGCTGGGGGTGAAGGAAAACAAGATGGTAAGAGAGATACGAAGGGAGGATGAAGGAAGACATCTATGGAAATTTATGGCAGGGTAGGGACACAACTCTGCTGGGAACTCATATTTCTCCAATTTCCCATTGTCTTCAGCTTTACATCCCTCCTTACATTTCTGGCCACATAAACAGCCTCCACCATCGTCACCATTCCTCACAGACCAGTGCCTCAACACTTTCAACAATTTCCCTTATCATTGGTTCTACACATTTGCCATCTTCCTGTCCCTTCTTATATCTGCCAGTCCAAGAACCCAAGGGTAGGATTTAGGCTCTTCTATGGTGACCCACCTCCTTAACAAACGGAGCTAAAAGTAGACATGAGAAAGGGAGGGCCCAAGCACTACTCACATTATTAGGGGTCTGCTTGATCATGAGCTGTAGCTCCAAGGATGACTGACGCATGGTCCACTGGTCCAAGTTCTGTGACAGAGACCCCACTCCTGTTAGCTAATCTTTCTTTAGCACTATCTCCTGAGCAGAAGAGACTCCATTCCTTTGGCTGTCCTTCAATGGCTTTTTCTACCCTCCCATTATCTGAGTATCTGAAGCAGTGTGGCAAAGTGAAGAGGGAAAAGGGATACCAGGGTTCACACAATGATTCTAAACTTACTGGCTGTGTGACCTTGGACAAGTTACTTCACCTCTTCAAGGCTCAGTTTCTCCACCAGTCAAATAGAGATACTTATACCTACCTAACAGGATTGTAAAGATTAAATTAAATGCATGCAAAGTGCCTAGCATAGTACTTAGTAAAAAGGCAATGCTCAATAAACAGTAGTTATTATTATTCCGTTACTGAGTCGTAAGCAAAATGCCAAATATCCAAGGCCAAAAACTGTGTCTCCCAGATACTATTATAGGCTACTTTTACTCCAGATAGCTGTACTCTCACACAACTTTCTACTCTAGAGTCCAGAGCACAGCAAATGTACTTCTAAATCCATGCTGAAACCATTGCTCTACCTTTCTCCTACATTCTTGTTCAGTTTCCTCTATACTTAACATTCCCTCTCTCTTTCTCTCAAGGTTTCCATTATTTGGCCCCAGGCTTGGTCTCCATTGCTTCTCCCCAGATCCCCATCACCTTAGCATACCTGGAGAATACGCTTAATGCGTTGACGCTGGGGGTTTTCCCCATCCTCATTGTCCAACAGTCGATGTGGATAGCAGATGAGTTGCATGAGGCGCTGGGCCTGGGCACTACTCAACACCGGATCCTGCAGGTCATTGCTGTCCTCACACAGCGACTTAAGGCAACGTTCTCCTACCCATTCCTGAGGAAGCTGATAATCAGGGGACTGGGGGCAACCAGTGAGGAGGTTAGGAATAAGGGAGATGGATCAGGAGCTGGGAAGGGACATGATGTATAGTGGGGAGGACGCATGACCATGAGCTGGAAATGAACATATCATACAAAAACATTTAGGAGGTATTGAAGGAAGGTGAGACTGACCTGTTGGCAGATGCTGCGCAGCACGTACTTGGCATAGACATCCAGACTGGCTGTCTCCACAGAGATATTACGGCCACCCTGCCTCCGATTGCCACTGCCACCTCCTCCCTCCTCCTCTGGAAGTTCTTCTGTTCCTCCTGTTACAGTGAAGCCTGAACCCTTCAGTTCTGCATCCCCTGTGGTTCACAGGGAGAGGGTAAAGAGGGCAGAATGAGATCAGAATACTGTGTGGAGACTCACCCCAGACTCACAGAGACAGAAACTCCCCAAATCCTGCCCTATGAGACAGAAATATACTTTACTCCTTCCCTTCCTCTCCAAAGGTCAGAGAGCCCACCTTCAGGAGAGAGAAAGAATGTTCTTTGTAGTTTAGCAAGCATTCCACCCTATACACATTTCTGGCACCACTCCCTTCCTACCCCCATACCAAGTACAAAGACAGCCTTGAGAACAGCAAACACAGCTCCGTCCACAATGCGGTTCTGGGAAGCAGCCAGCAGGTGGCGGTCACAGGAGGAGCGGATTCCTACAGTAGGCTTGTCTGGGGAGGGAGCTGAAGTCAGGGAAAGCAAAAGTAGAAATGGTGGGGGTGGGGTAGCTACACTTTCTACACCTAGCTGGCCCAGATTATGGTCACTTACTTCCATCAGACTGGCAAGGGTTGAGTTGTGGAGTCTTGAAAAGGTGGAGGAGGATGCGGCAGGTCAGCCGGGCTCCTGGCTCAGAGTCCTGTTCACTACAGGCTAGAAAAGGAAGACAAGAAGATCTGGAAAGGTTGAAGTAGAACTGGACACAGGTTTGAGGGTGTGATAATAAGAGATGGGGAAAGGGTAAGGTGAAAGGAGGAAAAAATAATAGTGAAGGAGAGGTAGAGCAGGACACTGTTCTACAATACAAGGTTAGTGGATTAAAGGATCAAAAACCAGAAAGATCAAGGCTGCAAACCAAAGGCTAGAAAATAGGCAAGTCCCCTTCCAGCCTGGTGGTGGTGGTAGTGAAGTGCCATCGAATTGGTTCTGACTCACAGTGACCCTGTATAGGGTTTCCAAGGAGCAGCTGGTGGGTTTGAACCTCCAACCTTGTGGTTAGCCATCCACTGCTTATCCTACAGTGCCACACCAGGACTCTAGTTTGTGGCACACTAAAAGGGTCAGGGAACTACAGTGGGGATTCCCACACTCAACAGTAAGAGGATAACCATAACTGTGTACTGAAATTTGGGGGCCAATTATACTAAGGGTTACAGATTGGTTGTTCACCAGCATTAAGGAGTGAAGGGATGGCAGCACAGCGTATCAGATCTTCTAGGAGCAAACACTGCCGAGCAATGAGGATGGCAACAAAAGTAGCCAAGGAGTCATGAAAAGACAGGTCACTGACCTGGAGAAAAAAAGAAAGACATGACTCAGTGTAGAGAACAGGCACTCACTCAAAGCTGTAGGTCTCTGCTCTGTATAACCCATCTCTCTACTACCTTGATTACTGTGACCAGACTCCTGCCCTGGTAACTGTCCCATTCCCAGCAAGACTCCACCCCAAGTCTCACATCTACATTACAGAGGAGGTCGTTGAAACCACAAGTGCCATTGTTAGAGGAGCAGCACAAGGCCTTAAGCACTCCTAGCCATTCTGCACTCAGTGACTTGCAATAACCGGTCAGCTCTGCACACAGGATTGCGATGTCATTCACCCTAGGGAAAAGTACAAACACTCTCAGGAAAAACTGTGATCCACAAAACCTCAGATTGGTCCACTTTTCACCTCCACCCCTGTAATAATAAAGGCTGTAGTACTTCCCAATTAGCTTATCCCTCCCAATATCAGGTGGAAATGTGGTGCCCATTCCTTACTCAGAACAGCTCATACCTATCAGGATCGTGGTGCCCCACACAGACGTGCATAAGGGCATTACAGACAAAGCTGTAGCGGTTCGCAGGGTTCTCACTAAGACTCTTGCCTAGACCCGTGTAGGTGAAGGTGTGCGCTGCAGGGTTCTCTAGAGTGTCAATCATGAACTCAGGTGCCCACCGCATATTTGATTCTGATGGCTCCACGTTACAGTAGATGGTGTTTTTCACCTTTGAGCAAAAGTCACTGTAGGGGTAGGGGAAAGAAGACAGCAGTGTTGAAGAGCTGGTGAGGTAGGAAGTGTGATTAGGGAAGGGGAAAAGAGAAGGAAAAAAAAAGGAAAGTGAGGGACAAGAGGGCTTGGGACAAGATAAAGGGAGATAAGACAAGGCAGACTGGGCAGAAAAGGAATCAAGCAAGAATAAGGAACAGGGGTCTCTGGAGACAGAGAGAAAGAATGTGGGTCCCACAGAGACAGGCTGAAGGCAAGGCTAATGAGGAAAGCCCATTCCCAATAAAACAAGACCATGTGGAAGATACAGTCCATAAATGAGCCTGGATAGACAGCAGGGTAGTGGGCTATGCTCTGCTTCTGAGGTTGGTGGTAATGGGAAAGAGATAGGCCTAGGTCCCACTCTCTACCCCTTATCTCCCACCTCTCTTACCTGAAGAGCTCCCCAAATTTGCTCTTTAAGTGGCTACATGAGGTGTACAAATCATAGAGATAAGCAAGGATACAGCGTTCTGCGGAGGAGCCATCTGACCGGTTCATCCCATGCTTCACTACGCCACAAAGTCTGTCATGAGAAAGCAGTTTAGGAGGATCAGTAGATGGTGTACAAGGGGATGGGGCACAAAGGTTCCTTGAAACAGTCTCTTGGTAGCATGTTGTTTCCCGCTTGGGTAGCATGTTATTTCCCCACAAGGAGAGTCCCTCATGTCCTTCCCAGGCCACTTCTACCAGCATTCGCCAGAGTCGTTTTAGGTTATTTTGAAGCCTTGCTTACCCCTCAAAGACCTGTGCCATCTGGTCCTGGTTGAGGATGAGGCAGGCATGATAGTGCCGCAAGACAGCCACAATGCACAGGCACAAGCTGGTAGTGTAGCTGCCCACCAGATCCGAGGATTTGAGAAGCAGTTCAGCCTCAACTACACTCAGTTCATTCAGCAACTAACAGGGTGAGATATGAGAAGAGAACCCTTGTGCTATAACCTCCTTTCCTGCGAGGAAACTAATAAAGCCAGATGCCTAAGTTCTTTCCTGCTGGAGCCACTTCTGTATAGAAGCACCCTTGTTGCCACATGTTCTTGGTCCTTTATTCTATTAATGATGCAGGCTATATCAACGATATAACTAGTCTCCAGGATACAATTATATTAACTCCACAGGGAGAAGACAGTCTGTGACCAATACTTTAATCTGCCTCTTGAGCCTCCCTGCGGAGCACTTCAGTCTTTATTCCTGCAGTCTTATCTCATATTTCCCCAACCCTGTGCTAGTCTTGGACACTGGCTTGGACCCTGTGCTAGTCTTGGACACTTCAAATAGTCTTGGACACTGGCTTGAGTCTCTACCCATCCTTATGATCCTACATAGAACAAACTTCTTCCTCCACCCTTATCTCTCCCCAACTTCCCCACCTGAATAGCAAAGTCGATGAGGCCACTGATGCTGAGTGAATATTCCATGAGATCGAAGATGAACTGCACATGCTGCACCAGAGGCAAGTGGTATGACATGCCAAGGGCAAAGCTTGTGATCTGCTCCAGAACATTCCGGGACACCTGATAAGGGCAGTGGGAGTGAGACAGGAGTGAAGAGGGGTGGGAAGAACCAGGGAAACAGGAAAGGATAACACGGTGGAAGGGAATGAGACCAGAAGGCTTAGCCTGCCTAGGGGAAAAAGATAAAGGGAAAAGGCCAGAAAATGGGAAGGGGTGCTAGACTCAGGCCCACACCTGAGCGGTGACCTGGTGTTGGTCATAATGTGAAAGGTGCTGGAACTTAGCAAAGATATCTTCAGCAGTGGGAAAGGCTTCAGGCCGGTTGCGCCGCCGCTTCTGCCCATCCTCCCCACCTGAGGGGACAGTTGAGAGAGACCAGTCAAGCCAGAGAAAATAACTAGTTGACTTGGGGTAGGGAGGAGGGTATGGAGAGAAGGCTGAGGGAGGGAGGCAGGGAGGGAGGGAAGGATAGGAGGAAGGAAGAGAGGGAAGGACGGACAAGGGAAGGATAAAAGGGAAGATGAAGGATGGGGTGGGGGGGGGATGAAGGGGACTGTGTAGCAAAGGTTTAGAGGACCACAGACTATGTGGACCTTAGAGGAATATATACAGGGAGGTAAGAGGGAGGGGAAAGGGAGGGAGGGCAGTATGGGGCTTACTGTGAGGTACCTAAGAATGTCAGGTCTCCAGGATTCAGAGGCACAATAGGAGCAAGCTGGTCTGCAGAGGAGGGGAATGAGGGGGGAAGTTTCAAAAGGACTAGAGCTCTCAGGAGACTCCAAGAGACAGGACATGGGGATATGACTGAGGAATTCCCTATGCTGAGGAAGGGAAGACTGACTAGGGTAACTCTTTGGGGGAGATCTATTTGAGGAACCTCAGACCCACCAGTTTCTGCTGTCCCCTTGCGATTCAGAACCTTCAGGATATCCTTGGTAATTTTCTTGATGGCATGGCGGGCATCATCTCGCTGCTTTCCCACCCCAAATAGTACGACCAACCGCTGGTTGCACTCATGGCTGCATGACTCCTCCTGCATCCCAGCGGCACCATCAGACTGCAGCATGAATCTCCTTCCCTCCTTTTAAGCATGCTCCATACCCCTCAGTATCTCAATGCTCAACTCCTTTCCCAACATACCCACACCCTCAAGAATAGCTCCAACCCCCCAATAAATCCCTTGGACAGAAATCTGGATTCAAAACAGACTGTCACAGGTGTTGGCTAATAGTACCTGGGGAATGGGAAAGTGTGTGGCATACTGCACATGTCGTGGCTGATCATAAACAACACCCAAGGTCCCTTCTATCTTCTCCTTGGGTTGGGCCTTCACCTCTTTTTCAACATCTGGTTTCTCAGGGGATGGACTACCCTTCCCTTCACAGGGCATAGTAGGGGAGAATAACTAAGAGAGAGATAAAGGGAAGAGCATTTAGAAGAAGAAAAGGGGATACTGAGGTTTCAAGAAATTAAAAAAAAAAAAAAAGGCAAAAGGGGAGGATCTATACTATACTTAGGATCTAACTTACTGAAAAATCAGGCTTCTCCATGTCCTCAAAGAGTACACTGGAACTAGGGTCAATGTCCATAGATTCTGAGAGCCCTGGATCCTGAGGGCACAGAACATAAGTGAAGTTGCTTTAGCCTAAGGGAACTGCTTCCAACCATCTAGAAAAGTTCACACAGAAAATGGAGAGCAGAGACCACACTGGGAAAGATACAGGATCTGGACTCTTGGCTTGACCATTTACTTAACCAGCATGGGTCTCAGTTCCTTTAAGCTTTAAAATGGGGATGAGTACCTCCCAAGGTGGTTGTTGTGACCAAATGAAATAACTAATGTGAAAATGCTTTGTAAACCACAAAGTACTACACAAGTATTGCTCCATACCCCTCAGCATCCCAATGCTCAATCCCTTTATTAGGTAAAAGAGAATCGCAGAGAATTAATCAGAATAATCCAGGGCAAGTTAAAGTCCACTCACCTCAAGCTTGCTACTGCTGCTACCCTCAGCCTCCTTGCGTTCTGGGTCATCGGCAGGGTCATCAAAGGGAGAGGGAGGCCGGGGACCAGGGGCTCCAAAGGCAAGGTCCCCTCGGGAGATGAGGGTGCAAGTATACATGTTGTGGGAGAAAACATCATGTCGAATCAGTTCACAGAATAGTAGTACCAAGTTAAAGAATTCAACCCGCTCACTCTCACTTCGGGGGTCCGCTGGAGGGAGGGAGAGAGGGAAGATGAGTTAGGAGAGCCCAAAAGAGATGGGCAGAGAGAGGGACACATGGTGATCCTAGAGTACTTCATGTAGTCAATTAATAGGAACTACCAAAATAAATCACACCGTGGAGGGACAGTGTAGTTTATCCCACCTGGTGTACCACGTACCATATCTTACATGGAACATGATCTTTGCTGCCATTTATACAGTGGAAAAACTTCACTCACATGTTCTTGCTTTGATTTTTCTCTTTATTTCCTACTCTTAAACAGTAAAATGATCAGGGACTAGAATTATATGTCTAGAAGTCACTCTGCATAGAACCCAAGACGGAAGACCTTAATTATGCTTTCTGATGATAGTAATGGATAACTGAGCGTAAGTAGAGATAACTAGTCTATGACTGGAGTCCATACTCAGCATGGGAGCCTGTGTATCCAGAAACTGCAAGAGGACATCTTGGAAAATAGGAGCACTAGGAGCAGATAGGGAGCCAGAAGAGATAGAACCTTTTTCATCAGCAGCTTCTGATTCTCCACAACGCTGTAAGAAAGAACAAATTGTAGGACTGATTTTTGCCCGTTGTTTCACTCAATACATCAACCTTGAACTACACCGTTTTGCCTCCACTGTAAGCTTTGTACTTGCATTCTCCTTTGACTTCCATTTTCACCACCATCTCCCAACCAAAGCTTTGATCTCTAACTCTGACAATCAATCCATTCCTCTCTACTTTTGCCTTACATCTTTAATTTTCCCTTTAGTTTTTCTATACTTTTTTACTCTCACAACCTCAACGTTGGTTCCACTACCATATCAATCTTGCTGTCTCTCTCCATAAATTCTTTCCCATTGGCCAATTTCATTTTCTTATCCCTGTCCCCCTAACCTCAGCTTCAATCTCTGCCTGTCTCTTCTCCAGGAGCTTGGCTACCACCATAGCACGATGCCGACCAGAACGCTTGCAGCTGACAGCCCATTCACATAGCAATGATACCACAGCATCATCATCTGAGGAGATCTGGATGAAAGGAAGGCAGGGAGGAGTAAGGCAGGGCTGCGGACAAAGAACTGCGTTCCAATTGCTATGACATTCCATCTGAACACATTCTGGAATAATCGATGTTATTAAACTGTAAATGTAGAAGTTGTATTGGTGAATGTTTTGGTATGTATTATTTCTCTCTTGCTCTCTCTCTCTCTCTCTCTCTCTCTCTCTCTCTCACACACACACACACACACACACACACACACACAGAGACTATAATCCTGGATCCAGTAGGATCATCTCTTCAGCCATCTGGTTTCATTACTTCACCATTCCTTCCCTTTGTATCTCCTGTTACTTATGTAATGTTTGTTTGCTTTTTTTTCCCCTTTCTGTTTCCCTTCTTGCTTACCTCATGCCCATCCTTACTAGGTCCCAATCCAAAAATTCGGTTACAAAGAGAATCAAGAGAGTTGCTAAAGTCAGAGCGCTCAAAACTATGGCTGTCCAGCACTTCCAAAGTATGGAGCACCCGTCCAATGGTAAAGCCTAAAGAGGAAAAATGGACTTATCAGAGGTCCAATGCATTACTACTCTCTCATCCATAGGTCCTTACCACCCTCATCCTTTCCTTAAATACCCTACTATCTGCCCCCAGGCACCCACCTGCAGTGGCTTCCTGGCACTTATCAAAAGACCAGCGAACTTCAACTGCTTGTCCTCGTTCCTTGATCTGCTGCTCAATCTCCCGTAATTTTGCACGGACCTGCAATATCAAAAAAGCATGAAGGAAGTACCAAGGCACATAAAAGGCCAAGGTCCCAGGCTAAAAGAATAGTTGTTGTTGTTGTTAAGTGCTGTCAAGTCGGTTCCGACCCATAGCGACCTCTATAGGGTTTCTGAGGAAAAACTGGTGAGCTTGAATCGACAACCTTGCAGTTCAAACAGCTTTGCAGTCTGGCACATTAACCCAAATCACTATTTCTGAGAGAATAATAAAGCCTTATATCCTAATCTGGGAATACAAGGCTATTGATCAGACTTACCTGCTGAGTGAAGGCACTATTGCCCTCAGGCATGGGCAGGTTGGAGGGGGCAATAGGCAGGTGATCAAGTGGTGAGCCAGTCTTAATTCGACTATCAGTCAGTGAATAATGCCAAACCAGGGCACTAGGGCAACATAGGAGGATCGTCTGCCAGATAGAAACAGTTAAGTCAAATTCAGCTGCCATAGCCACTTCCCTAGAATCCCATTTATAAGATTCAACCCTTAGATTTTGAATCACAGGTTATTCAGACTGAGTTTCTGGGTAAGGAATACTTCATCCCTAAGCCCCTCCCTTTACCTACTTTCCTAAAAGACTTTAGACCTACTATTTAGCTCTTGAAGGAGGATGTGGCCCCAAACCCCATAACAGGTACAAATACCCCATTAATGAGAAGCAACCATCTCCAGGCAAGTAATCAGTGCCTTGTCACACTTTCAACTTATAAATATCCTCATTCTCCAGGATGGGCACCCGATGCTTCTCAGAATCCTTCTTAATACTTTCTTGGACCTACACAGTACCTACCTGTAGGATACAGCTGAGGCCAAAAACCAGGGGCCGGTGCTGAGGGCACAAAAGCAAGTCACTAAAGGGTGTAGAAGGTGTGCTGGTCGTTGGGGGCTGAGGAGCAGGGGTGGTAGGCAGTGTGCTTGTTGACTGAGCAGACATAACATGAGATGAGTGACTGCTCACTCCATCCAGTTGCAGAGCCAGTCTCCGAGTACAAAAGTAGGCAAGGCGGCGGGAGAGGTATGCAGACTGAACAAACTCTCCAGAGTACTGTGAAGATATGACAATCAGAACCTCTAGTTCTACCCAAGGGATATTGCCCTGAAGTTTATCCTTCAAGTGCCCCGTAATCCCCCTCACCGCGCCCCCCCCCCCCCAAGTCCTAAGGCTTTACCCGAAGCAGTAGGGGCAGCAGCAGTTTAAGCAACTCATCCTCTCCAGGGCGAATTTTCTCAAAGCACTCAAGTACCCAGGTCAGGAACTCATGCCTGTCTAGCATTCCATCCTATGGGTACCAAGGGTGGGAAAAGTATTACTTTAGCCTAGACTCTATTAAAGATGAAGCAGGTAAAGTAAGTTGAAAGGTTGAAAGCAACCACAACAGGGGTAAGGTAGCAGGCTGATTCTGTTGTATACTGACTGAGAGCAAGATAAGGCTCAGACCAATACCCCATACATGACACGCCTTACTCCTTACCTGAAACATGAACATGGCCAGCTTTTCATTGTAGTCCCACTGCCGGATTGCTACCTCTACATCATGTGGCAAAGGCCCAATAGTGGAAGCACAGCTTCCACTTCCTGTAGGCCCTGGCCGATAGTATTCAGCCATCTTCTGTAGCTGCTCCCATAGGTACTTGGTGATGATCTGAGTCCATTCTAGAGGAAAGATGGAAGAAGGGCTATTTTATACTATATCTATGCTTAGAATCTCTTCTGTCCCCTACTGCCACCCCTAATCACATACTTCTAATTCCTATTCATCCTCTTAGGCTACAGTCAAATGCCACCTTCCTAGAATCTTCCTGTTGTCCACCAAAAAGCAATCTTTTTGCTGAATGGAGTCTAAGAGAAACTTCTACCTTATCTTTTGCCATTTGTGAACAACAAAATCAACAACAAATTATGTCATTTGTACATGTTCCTTAACATCCCTCCTAGACTATAAACATCCTAAGTGCAAGAAAAAAAGATTGAAGTTGTCAAGGATTTCATATTACTTGTATTTGACATCAATGCCTATGGAAGTAGCAGTCAAGAAATGAAAAGACATATTGCATTGGACAAATCTGCTGCAAAAGAACTCTTTAAAGTGTTAAAGAATAAAGATGCCACTTTAAGGACTAAGGTAAGCCTGACCCAAGCCATGGTTATTTTCAATAGCCTCATATGCATGTGAAAGCTGAACAATGAATAAGGAAGACCAAAGAATTGATGTCTCTGAATTATGGTGTTAAAGAATATTGAATATACCACAGATTGCCAGAATAAATAAATTTGTCTTAGAAGAAATACAGTCAGAATGCTCCTTAGAAACGAGGATGGCAAGATTTTGTCTCACATACTTCAAACATGTTATCAGGAGAGACCAGAGTCTTGATGTGGCACAGTAGCATTGGACTGCTAACTGCAACGTCGATGGTTCAAACCCACCAGTTGCTCTTTGGAAACCCTATGAGTCTCTCTATAGGTCAGAACCAACTTGACAGCGCTTAACAACATCAATAACATAAGGAGGGAACAGTCCCTGGAAAAGGACATCATGCTTGGTAAAGTAGAGGGACAGCAAAAAAAGAATAAGACCCTCAACAAAATGGATGGACAGTGCTGCAACAATGTATTTAACACAGGAATGATTGTGAGGATGGCACAGGACTGGGCAGTTCTACTGTACACAGGATTGCTATGAGTCAGAACCAACTCGATGATACTAACATCAACACGGGCAGAGATTATGTACAATAGCCCAGTATATGAATATAGTAAATACTCAAGATATTTTATGTTCAGGATACGAGCAGAAGCAAGAAATACAGAACAGCAAAGAGAATGATTCTAAGGGTCTCTCTCTCCTCAAAGTGATACATCTGGTATAAGTTACTCACCTGTGAAGGGGTCAACAACATTTCTCTTCTTAACCTTGGTCTCAGAGATTGCTGCATAGTAGGCACAGGTCATCTTAATGAGCCAAGCAGCCCGCATCACAGGCACTGTGTATTTGGCTAAGTACCCAAAGACTTCTTCCTTCTTACTGAAAATAGGGACCTGAATGGGCATTGCAAATAGTTAAGGCTTCTATTACCTCATGAGTTGCCACCCATGTAGCTTAATCTGGAAATAAAAGAGTATTTGGTATCCATACTCCCCTGCTGAACAGGAAACAGTACTTTACCTTTTTGGCCAGCTGTGTGAGTGGCTTGGTGCCAGCCAGATCAGTGAACCAGGTGTTAATGGCACTCTGGGATCGTGGGATCACCAACCAGAAGTTGTCCTTCTGGTTCACTTGGGGCTTCCTGCGACCAGTGTCAGGGAGGGTGTTGCAACGTAACTTCTCTGCAATAATGCTGCTGAAGTTGGAACTGATCTGAGGGAAGAAAACTATACTTCAGGGTGGGAAGAAGGGGCAAATAGATGTGCCTTTGATGGGCAAATGTCAGTGTGGTAGTATTAGGTTATGTTATCAAATTCAGCCAGTTAGGTTAGCCCTTAAAGTCTTCCCAACCCAGGGCCTTTGCTCCTTCTCAGATTCTTCCAATCTTTTCCTTCAGCCTGACACGGTTGCCTCACCTTGGCAGGATTGAAGTTGAGGTTCTTGGCACTGCCATGTTCATCCCCAGAGACAGCAGGCTGGTTATTGAAACCTTGTTTCACATTCAAAGCCGTCAGTTCATCCTGAGGCAAGAAAACGACATTTTAGCTTTTTCTTTTTCCTCCTGGGGTAGGAAGGATGGGAGAGAAGGGCAATAGGAGGGAAGAGTTCAAGGAAAAAGAATAGGATTCCGAATAGAACAGATTATTTAAGCCCGGGCCCTTATATTCATTTGGACCCCACCCTCATCCCCTATATTACTAAAATTCCCAATCACCCCTGAGCTCCCTCAACATCACTCTTCCCTAGCGAACAGCCTTACCTCACCAAGCTACCGCGGAACAACTTTCTGAGCTGTACGTGTGTGGGGGTGGGGTGGGGTGGGGGCGCCTCTGGCGTGGCTATTATATCATTGTATCATACCCTATTCACAGTTAGAAGCCCCCAGACCCAGGTCCTACTCTCCCACATCGGCCCACTTTACTCTTCTCCTTTTCGGGACTTTCGCTCCCACCTAATCGCCCCGCCCCCCCTTCCCCAAATCGTCAATGCCTCCTCCTCTGCTGATCGCTTGTCCCTAATCCCTCAAGAGCCCTGATTAATGAACGCACCTCCTTCTGTTTGGGATCTTGTGGATACACATCGGGAGGCCCCAGCCGCGGCCGTTTCAGGGGCCGGTGTTCGTAGCTCAAGATCCCGAAGGCCGCCATCTTGCCCAGCCCGTAGCGCCAGAGGCGCCAGCACGGACAGGCTGAGGTGGGGCGGGGGGAGGGAAAGAAGGAGTCGAAAGGGGGGCAGCGGTTAGGAAGACGCGGCGGAGAGACAACGGGGCGGGGGGGAACAGGGGGATGGACGGTGCACGTTACAAACTCTCGATCATTGCCGGAAACTACCGAGTGAAGCCGAGGGGCACCGGGAATCTTCGGACAATACCGACTGCAGAGGGGGCGGACCCCGGACCGGCGTGGGGCGGATCCCGGACCGGCGTGGGGCGGAGCTCAGCGCCCGGAAATCTTTTCCTACCAGGCGGCGGGAAATCATTTTAAGTCTGCAAATGTCTATGAAAAGTTCTTGAGCCAAGTACTGCACTAGGGATACAAGCTTATAAGTGGAGAAGCAGACGTAGTGCTGTGCTCTGCGTGGAAATGGTTTCCCAGCTCAGTTCTTGGCTTAGAAAAGGTGCTCAATAATCATTTGCAGCTATTCAAAACTCTGCCTTCTATAAACCACTTCGTTTCTTAAGTCTCTGCTTCTGAGAAATGGGTGTACTACTATTTCTTTCAAAGGACTACTGAGAAGATTAAAAACTATATATACGAAAGCACTTATAAAACCCTGGAAGGCTGGCTCTAACCTTGAGGTTCTTAATCTTTTTGTATTCAAAAATCCTTCAAGATGCTGAAAGTTATGGGTTTTCTTCCCAGAAAAATGCATATATCGGCATACAAAACGTCAAATGCTTTCCAGGGATAATTGTAGATCCCTGCAGTTCTTCCATGTAGCCCCTAAATGTCTTTGAACCCCAGATTAAGAACCCTGGTTCTAGTGAGAGGCACCTATTACATGTTAGATTGTGATTCAGATGTTATCTCATTTAATCTACAGAAACCCCATGAGTTAGGGATTATTATTGTCCCCATTATGGGTAAAGAACCTGATTCACTTGCTCAATATTATAAAGCTAACGTTTGTTGTTGTTAAGTACCATCTAGTTGGTTCCAACCCATAACGACTCTGTATAGGGTTTCTGAGGAGTGATTAGTTAGCTTGAACCACTGACCTTGCAGTCCTGCACATTAACCCACAGTGCCACACCAGGACTCCTGTGTTGTTGAGTGCCTTCAAGTTGGTTTCGACCCATAGTGACCCTTTATAGGGTTTCCAAGGAGGGGCTGGTGAGCTTGAACTACCAACCTTGCAGTTCAAACTGACTTTACAATCCAGTGCATTAACCCGCAGTGCCACATCAGGACTCTTAGTGGGTTACAAATTGGGCTGCTAACCACAAGGTCAGCAGTTCGAATCTGCCAGCTGCTCAGCGTGAGAAAAATGAAGCCTTTTCCATCCCCACTTCTTCTCCAGCACTGGACTGTGAACCCCAATATCCGCGATCCGCAGTTCAAACCTACTAACTGCTCCTTGGAAGCCCTATAAAAGGTTGCTATATATTGGAACTGACTCAACAGCACTTAACAACAACCAAGATTTACAGTCTTGGAAACCCTATGCAAAGTTGCTATGAGTCAAACTGACTTGACAGCACACCACTACTAATGTGTAACAGAGTTAGGACTAGAATTATTTCTTGCCTACAGAGTTAATATTCTTTTTAGTAAGGTATTCTTTTAGAGATCAGATAGCCATAGTTTCTTACTAAAAGTATAAAGTACTATTGAATCACAGTGGGAAGAAAAATTAATTCTGACTGGGGAGAGAAAAACATAGTGGAGGAAGTATCATTTGAGCTGGCCCTGATTTTAATCCAAAGAAAATTATCAGTTACTGTCGAGTGTATCTCAATTCATGGTGACCCCATGTGTGTCAAAGTAGAACTTTTTCATAGGGTTTTCAACAGCTGAGTTTTCAGAATTAGATCACCAGAACTTTCTTCTGAGGTACCTTTGGGTGGACCAGAACCTCCAACCTTATGATTAGCAACTGAGTGCATTAAATGTCTGTACCACCCAGGGACTTCTACAGAAATAATAATAATAATAACTCTTTGCCATCGAGTGGATTCCAACTCATGGCAACCCCATGTGTTGGGGAGTTTGAATTGCGCTATAGGATTTTCTTGGTTACAATCTTTATGGAAGCAGTTTGCCAGGCCTTTCTGCCATGGAGCTGCTGGGTATATTCAAACTGCCAACCTTTATGTGAGTAGCTGTTCATGTAGAAAATTAGGAAAAGGCTCATTCCAGTCAGATAGGGGTAGTGGTGGTTCAGTGGTAGAATTCTCACTTTCCATATGGGTTCCTGAAGTCCTGGTGTGGCGCTGTAGGATAAGCACTGCAAGTTTGGTTTGAACTGCAAGGTTGGTGGTTCAAACTCACCGGCCGCTCCTCAGAAACCCTATATAGGGTCACTATGAATTAGAACTGACTCAACAACACTTAACAACATGTGGATACCTGGTGTAGCCCTGTAGGATAAACATTGGACTGCTAACTGCAAGGTTATCAATTTAAATGCACCAACTGCTCATTGGAAACCTTATGCATGGTCACTATGAGTCGGAACCTACTCGACTGCACTTAACAACAACAATATGAGAGACTTAGGTTCGATTTCCAGGCAATGCACCACATACGCAGCCACCACCCACATGTTAGTGGTGGCTTATGTGTTGCTGTGATACTGAACAGATTTCAGCAAATCTTCCAGACTAAGATTGACAAGAAGAAAGGTCTAGGGATCTACTTCCAAAAATCCACCAATGAAAACCTTATGGCTCACAACAGTTGAATCTGCAACTGATTGTGGGGATAGCACAAGACCAGACATTCTTCCATTGTGCATGGGGTCACTATAAGTCAGGGCCCAACTCGAGAGCAGCTAACAGCAGCAGCAGCAACAACAATTACAGTCAGAGATTAAATTTCTATGATTTACTAAATGTGGCTGGACATGAAGATTGGCGTTTGAACTTTATCGTTTGAGTTCTTGACTGTTGCTTCCATGAGAGTTGATTGTAGATTCTAGCAAAATGAAGTATTTGTCATGTTCCATAGACTCCTGTTGACCTTGAGATGAGAGAGAGAAGAGGGAGGGATGGTTGGCCCAAAGTTTGGAGAAACGTGGGAACTCCTGAGCCCATGGTCACTGACCTAGCTAGAGCTGAGACTGAAGCGGCCAGCTGATATGAAGTGGGGGATGCATGCAAGAATGCCCTAACTTGCAGATAATATCCATTTGAGCTAGCTTGGATGGCTTGCTGATCAGAACTCCACTAGACAAAGATAAAGAAATTTGATACGGGAAGCAAGTATAAATTGTTACAATACAATGAACTTGGCCTTTGCTTATAGATGTAGTTGCTCAAAATACCAACCGAGAGGGAAGGAGTCTTCACATCAAGGACCAAGCCTCAGTACACAGGGTTGATAGGGACAGGCAACTTAGACATTGGCTATCTAAAATAGGGGGGCTATAAAGACACAAAGTGGCTGGCTAACAAGTTTTCAAGAGGAAGTTTAGTTTCAGAACAAGGAGGGGAGGGTAGAATCCCACTGAATAGCTTTCATCCTGTCAAGATGGGTCTGGTGAAAGGGGATGGGGATAGGAATCTTTTGACTCAATAGTGAGTAATTATCATAACTAACTGAGATTGTCACAACTGTAAAGGTAGGTGATGTATAACAAAAAGGGGGGAGTAGTTAATCTGTTTCAGGAACAGAGGTCCCAAGGACCATTAAGAGGGAAGAGTATGAGCTCTTAATGGTCCTAACCAGAGAAGCAGTGACACTAGAGACAGAAGCAGAGGTGATGGCATGGAGTGACAGAGCAGCTGAGTTAGGGACTCTAGACTCATGGAAAGAGAAAAGCTGTGTGCTGGTGGGCAGGAAAATGTGCCCTTTGATTGTTTAAACAAATATATATATATATTACTGTGTGTTTTATACACATCAAAAGAGAGAGAGAGAAGGGAATAGAGGCAAATACTGGTAACCAATGGTGCTTGGAGGAGATTGTAATCATTACAGTGAAACAAAACATGATTGGTTGAGTGCAAAACATGTTCTCCTATGTAACTATCACTCAATTTACAATAAATACTTAAAACAACAACAAAAAAGAAGTCTTTGACAACTTCAATCTTTCCTTCATTTATCGTGATGTTATTTATTGGCCATGATGTTATTGATTTACTTATTGTGAGGATTTTTGTTTCTTTATACTGAAGTGCAATCCATAATGAAGGCTGTGGTCTTTGATCTTCATCAGTAAGTATTTTAAATCCTCTTCGCTTCCAGCAAGCAAAGTTGTGTCATCATCTCCATATCGCAGGTTGTTAATGCCACATTTTTTCTTCATATAATCCAGCTTCTCAGATTATTTGCTCAGCATACAGATTGAATAAATATAGTGAAAGAATACAGTCCTGGCTCACACCTTTTCTGATTTCCATTCAGCATTCCCTTCTTCTGTTCTAACAATTGCCTCTTGGTCTATGTACAGGTTCATTGTGAGCACAATTAAATGTTCTGGAATACCCATTCTTTGCAATGTTATCCATAGCTTGTTAGTGATCCATAAAGTCGAAAGTCTTTGCATAGCCAATAAAATACAAGTTAACATCTTTCTGGTATTCTCTGCTTTCAGTCATAATCCAGATGACGTCAGCAATGATATCTCTAGTTCCATGTCCTCTTTTGAATCCAACTTGAATTTCTGGCAGTTTTCCGTTAATGTACTGTTGTAGTCATTTAAAAATTATTTTCAGCAAAATTTTACTTGCATGTGGCATTAATGATATTTTCCCATGATTTCCACATTCGATTGGATCACCTCTATTTATAATAGGCACAAATACAGATCTCTTCGAATTGGTTGGCCAGTTAGCTGTCTTCCAAATTTCTTGGCATAGATGAGTGGGCATTGAACAATTATTAAACATTTTCAAATGTACTGCAGAGTCAATAAAGTACAAGTAAACATTTTTTCTGGTATTCTCTGTTCTCAGTCAAGATCCATCGGACATCAGCAATGATAGCTCTAGTTCCATGTTCTCTTCTGAACCTAGCTTGAATCTCTGACAGTTATGTGTCACTGTACAGTTGCAGCTGATTTTCTTAAAATTATTATTTATTACACAGACATATATGTTAATTGCAAAAAAGGTATAAAACATAGATGAACCCAAAACTATTTTTTAAAAAACCCGGTATCCTGCTACCTAGAGATAATCATGATGGACATTCTGGTTAATAACATCTAATTTTTTTCCTAGTCATATAAAAGCAAGTTGCCATTGAGTGTCGTATCCAACTCATGATGATCATATGTGTGTCAGAGTAGAACTGTGCTGTGTCCATAGGATTTTCAATAGCTGATTTTTCAGAAGTAGATTGCCAGGCCTTTCTTCTTGTTGTAGCTGATTTTAAAATATCTTCAGAAAAATCTTACTTGCATGTGATATTACTGATATCGTTAGATAATTTCAGCATTCTATTGGGTCACCTCTCTTTGGAATGGGCACAAATATGAATCTTTTCCAGTCAGTTGGCCAGGTAGCTGTCTTCCAGATTTCTTGGCATAGATGAGTGAGTGCCTTCAGTGTTTCATCAGTTTGTTGAAAGATTTCAATTTGCAGTCCATTAATTCCTGAAACCTTGTTTTTCAACAATGTCTCCAGTGCAGCTTGGACTTCTTTCAGTACCATCAGTTCTTGATCAGATACAACTTCATGAAATGGTTGAATGGTGACCATTTCTTTTTGGTACAGTGACTCCACGTACACTTTTTAATCTTTTGATGCTTTCTGAATCATTCAATATTTTTTCCATGGAGTCCTTCGATATTGTAAGTCGAGGCTTGAATTTTTTCTTCAGTTCTTTCAGCTTGAGAAATGCTGAGTGTGTGCTTCCCTTTTGGTTTTCTAACTCCAGATCTTTGCACATTTCATGATGATGCTTACCTTTTTCTTTTCGAGCTGCCCTTTGAAATTTCCGTTTGAATCTTTGACTTCCTCGTTTTTCCGATTTGCTCTAGCACGTTTACACTGGAGATCAGATTTCAGAGTCTCTTCTGACATCTATTTTGTTCTTTTGTTTCTTTACTGTCTTTTTAATGACCTTTTGCTTTCTTTCTGAATGACGTTCTTGATGTCATCCCACAGCTCTTCATGTCTTTGGTCATCATTGTCAATTGCATCAAATCCAATTCTGGTGTGATTCATAATGTTTTTATCTTCCAGCACTATATCTGACAATGTTCCACTGCTGGTCATAAAGGTTTTTGGTGGTTAAACATTCAGATGTAGTCCGCCTTTCCTTCTTTCTAGTCTGTCTCAATCTGGAAGTTCTACTGAAACCTGTCCACCATGGGTGACCCTGCTGGTATTTAAAATACAGGTTGTATAACTTCCAGCATCATACATCATAACAACACACAAGTCACCACAATATGACAAACTGAGATACGAGTCATGGTATACACGAATAAACCCCATTTTGTGTGACCATTGCAATGGATTATTGAACCCAGATATGAAACAGAGTGCTGTGGGAGGAATTATTGGTATCAAAACAGGGTAAAGAAGGTTAAAGAGCGGAGGCATGCCTGACCTCCATTTCACAGGAATCAGCCTTGGCTGATTTTGAGTTCAATTCTCCTTCCCCTTTGTAAAGCCAGAGGAAATAAAGCATGATCACCCTGCTGTTTTTGAAGAGTGTTATGCCTGCAAGTCAAGGAACCCCAAGAATTGTTGACAGTAAGCAGAGCTAGGATTGTTGTTGCTAGGATGTTGTTGTTCTTGTTAAGTGTCGTCGAGTCAGTGCTGACTCATAGCGGCCTTGTATAGGGTTTCTGAAGAGCAGCTGGTGAATTTGAACCACCGACCTTGTGGTCCAGAGTATTATCCCACAGCGCCACACCATGGAAATAAGTTTCCCCCAGAGCCTCTAGAAGGAAGTAATCCTGCCCACTCCTTGATTCTGGATTTCTGGACTCTGGAACTATGAAAGAATTAAATTCTCTTGTTGTAAGCCACCCACTTTGTAGTCATTTGTTAAGGTAGACTGTAAAGTTTGTCAATACAACCTTTCATTTTATAAGTGACTCCAAAGGGGATAAATTATTTGCTCAAGTAATAACTATGAAAAGAGAACTATACATACAGAGATCTAAGCATAGTCTGAAGAGGGGAAATAATACTAAGATGCTTGACTGTCTTATGAATATTTGTTTCCTTGGCCTACTATATTGTAAAATAGACACTTGAGTGGGATAGAAAGGAATGTCGGGAAACATGATTACATAAAGCTTGTAAGACCGACTTCAGCCTATAACTAGTTGGAATACCTAAAAGTGGTTCTAGAACGTGCCCAGTGAAATAGGCCTCTTGCGGAGCCTTTGCAGTGTAAAGGACCTTAGGTGGAATCCTGAACCCCATCCAGAACCTTCTGAGGTGGGACATTCCCACTAGAAAGGACAAGTAGACCAGCCTGGAGCAGCTAGAGTGACAGAAGACACATCTTCAAAGAAAGATCATCAGGAAATACCCAAAATAAAAATGTCAGTATGACTGGCTACTACAAGAATAAGCAAGTTGTTCTCCGGGAAGCCATCAAGGCAAGCAATCAAGTCCCCTTGGGATAAACCCCCCTCTAAATACCAACAGAGAGGGAAGGAGTCTTCACATCAAGATAGAAGTTTTGTAACAAAAATAGGGAGTAGTTCATCTTACAGTCCAGAAA
>NW_006408636.1:8411276-8448453 GCF_000296735.1 Chrysochloris asiatica | reverse complement strand
TTCATGGGAAGAGAGGGATTGAGAGCTGGAGGCCAGGAGGCAGACTTGCAGAATGTGCCCTTTGGTGATGTAACTTATTATATACGCCTGAGTGTTTAAAAAAAAAAAAAAAAGCTAAAATGAATAGAGAGAAACACTGTTAACTGATGGTACATGGAGGGGATTATAATAATTGTAATGAAACAAGTTGTTTGATTTGTTGAATGTAAAACTGATGATCTGCCCTGTTAACTTTCACTCAATTCACAATAAAAACATTAATAATAATAAATTTTAAAAAAAGAAAGAAGAGAGAACTATACAGTCAGTCACCTGGTGACTACACAAATGTCCCACCTATGAACAACCCATAGTTATGAACCAACCCAGTAAAGCCAATTATATTTTAAAAAATCAGGTGCATACAATGGTTCACAATGACAAATGGGCACTACTTTGCAATGCACATCAAAACATTATTATTATTACTGTGTTTTACATTAAAATGTTTTAGTGTATCTGGAAGTGTTTCTTTCATTACATTTACTCATAGAAAGCCACACTATATATTAAGACAAACATTGGGGTAAGTATTGAACTGTTAACCACAAAGTCAGTGGTTCAAGCCCACATGCTGCTCCTAGGAAATCCTATACAGTATCGCTATGAGTTGGAATTGACTTGACGCACTTAACAAGACAAACATTTGACTGACATTAGATATGAACCGAACTGTACCTATCTGCTCCAATTTACCTGCAAATTCAATTTAAAGACAGACTCCGGGATGAAACTCATTGATAATCCCGGACCACCTATAATCCTAATTTTCTGAGACTCCCAGTCAAATGATTTTTTCATCTTCTTGATGTCATACCCCTTTTTTTCTGGTAAAATTCCAGTCATTATTTAAAATTCCTCTCAAATAGCATCTCTTCCCCCAAGCCTTCCCTGAATTTCCCCCTCCCCCAATCTTGGTAAACTTAGTTACTTCCTCTTCTTTGTTCACATACAAGTATTTTACAGTATCTCCATATCTATTCTATAAAATTTTTTGCACTGCATTGTGTTATTTGTCTATGTCACCTCCATCTAGCTATGAACTCATAGAAGGGTGAGGATGTCTTATTCATGTGCATATTTCCAAAACATAGGGACAGTGCCTGACATATAGTAAGGACTCAAAAAATATTTGCTGAATAAACAATTTCTGCAAGTAATGTCTTCAGTCAGCTATTCTTTGTTTTGGGGAAGGACTTTAGAAAATGGAGACTAGTTAGTAGATTCTAGTAATAATCATGTCTCTGGCACTGTGGGTTAATGTTCTGGACTGCAAAGTCACTAGCTGCTCCTCAGAAACCCTATCTATACAGGATCACTATGAGTCAGTAGTGACACAATGACACTTAACAATAACAACAACACAGATCCCCTCAGAAGCCACTGTTTTGATTACATCTATTTTTTGAAGGTACCCTAATGAGACTAAGACAAACATATTACTGAGAAAGCTTGTCTGCAGCCATCCGCTGATTGCAGAGACATGTTTAATCACATTTTGTTTGGAACAAACCTGTGTATGTATGAACTGGAACCCTAGTAGCAATATTTTTTTTTACAAGTTGGAACTGACTTCACAACACACAACCACCTCCCACCACCACCCTTTTATATGCCCACGAAGGCAAAACTATGTGTTTTCTATCCTCCCAAGACAATGGCACATTGACAAAGTTTTAACAATGAAGGGAAGGTTCAGAGTTTATAATCTTTATGGGAGCAGAAAGCCTCATCTTTCTCTTGTGGAACAGCTGATAGTTTCTAACTGCTGACCTTGAGATTAGCAGCCCTGTTCATAACCACTACGCTACCCGAGCTCCTTTGTTGTTGTTGTTATTAGGTGCCATCGAGTTGGTACCAACCCACAGTGACCTTATGCACAGCAGAACAAAACACTGCCCGATCCTGGGTCAACCTCATTATTGTTGCCATGCTTGAGTCCATCGATGCTGCCACCTGGTCAATCCATCTCATTGGGAGTCTTCCTCTTTCTCTCTGACCCTCCACCTTACCAAACATGATATCCTTCTCCAGAGACTGGTCCTTCCTGACAATATGTCCAAAGTATGAGAGATGCAGTTTGGCCATCTTGGCCTCTAAGGAACACTCTGGCTGCCCTTCTTCCAAAACGGATCTATTGGTTCTTTTGGCAGCCCATGGCACTTTCAATATTCTTCTCCAACACCATAACTCAAAGGCACCAATTCTTCTACAGTCTTCAGACATGAGTGAATGCCTCCTGTGCTGCCTCACTTTCTTGAAAGATTTCAATTTTTATTCCATCAATTCCTGGTGCCTTGTTCTTTGCCAATTCCTTCAATGTACCTTGGACTTCCTCCTTCAGTATCATTGGCTCTTGATCATATACTACCTCTTGAAACGCTTGAACATCAACCATTTCCTTTTGCCACAGTGACTCTGTATTTTCAGAGCTCCTTAGACCTTCCATTATATAAGTTTATACAAGTAATGATTTAGAAGAGAAGGTGTTTGGGAATGGTGGCTGAGGTGAACAGATCCTTCCCAGGATCTAGGTGATCTGAGGAATCTAGAGTCTGTAGTAATATTGTACAACTTGTTGTTGTTATGTACCGTGGAGTCAGTTCCGACTCATAGCAACCCTGCACAGGGTTTCTGAGGCTGTAAATCTTTATGGGAGCAGAAAGCCTCATCTTTCTCCCGTGGAGCAGCTGGTAGTTTTGAACTGTTGACCCTGAGGTTAGCAGACCAATTCGTAACCACTATGCTACCTTTGTTATTAAGTGCTGTTGAGTCAGTTCCAACCCAGTAAATGGTTTCCAAGGAGCAGCTGGTAGGTTTGAATTCCTGACTTTGTGGTTAACAGTCAGTCCAGTGCTTATATTACAGCGCCACACCAGGACCCCATAATCAGCCTTAGTCTCTACTTGATGCCACCTAAACTCCCAGGGGAATTTAGCCTGTATGACAGTACACATTTACCACACCCTCTGTAAAGCCCTGATCTCAAAGGTTCTTTTCACCGGAAACTATGACAGAAGGAAATACGTGGGTGGGGAGAGGTAATGGGTGAAGAGCCCCAGGTTCCTGACATAGACTACACGCAGGGAAAGAAGAGCAAGCGCCATGTTGAAGCCTTCATTGCCATTCAGACCCCTCTTATTCCTGCAGCTACCTCTGTTGGGGGTGGGGCTGAACCTGATGGCCCTCACGCCCAATGGGAATGAAGACAGCACAGCTGGTGGGGAACTTGGGACTGGGGGAGGGGGGGTTGTGAGAAGGGACATACAGAACTCTGAATCCTGTCACTGGACAATGTGGGCAGAATTTAAGAGAGAGTGGGGAGGGCAGGGGGATGGGTTCCTTGCCACATGTTACTCCTTCCTCTAACCATCGTTTTTTTTTTTTTTTTGTTCTGTTTTGTTTTGTTTTCTCTTCCCCTCTCCCGCTTCATTTTCACTCCAATCTAGATTTCTTTCTGACCTCTATGTCCCCTGGGTCTCTCAGTGTTTCTACCCTGCCACTCCCAGAGGTTCAGTGTTTTGTGTTCGATGTTGAGTACATGAACTGCACTTGGAACAGTAGCTCTGAGCCACAGCCTACCAACTTGACTCTGCACTATTGGTATGAGAAGGGAGGAGGGGGTAGCACATGGGAAGGGGAGGAGATGCAAGGGAAGGGGACCAAGAAGGAGGGTAGCCAGCACCCCAGGCTTCCCACTGTTTTCTCATGGGGCAAATTATAAGTCAGTTCAGAGAAAATGAGGCTGGGTTGTGGACATCTGTAGTATCCAAATGTGCCCCATCATTCCACTTCCTTTTCATTCTTCTCTAGGTACACGAATTCTGATAATGATAAAGCCCAGGAATGTGGCTACTATCTATTCTCTGAACAGATCACTTCTGGTTGTTGGTTTCAAAAAGAGGAGATTCATCTCTACAAAACATTCGTCATCCAGCTCCAGGACCCCAGGGAATCCAAGAGGCAGGCTGTGCAGACATTAAAGCTACAGAATCTGGGTATTTGAAAATAGGGGGTCAAGAGTCTAGGGATATTGTGGGGTGCTGGGATATTTGGAAGGAGTTCTGGGGGTGTAATGTAAGCATTGAACTGCTTACCAAAAGGTTGGTGATTCAAAACCACCTTGAGAGAAAGATGAGTAACACCAAGGAGCAGTTCTACTCTGTCCTACAGGATCCTTATGAGTTGAAACTAACTAGACGGCATTAGGTTTGGCTTGGTTGGGGGAGTATATGGAATGGTCCTCATTCACCATAAGGCTACTTGGGCAGAAAGAAGGAGGTAGACAATTGGGATGGGGAAGGGACGAGGGATAAGGGGCACTACCTTCAGGATCTTGACTTGTCTAGGCCAGAGAAATGACCACACATGCATACATATCTCCAGTAATCCCCCGGGCTCCGGAAAATCTAACACTTCGCAACCTGAGTGAATCCCAACTAGAGCTGAGCTGGGACAACAAACACTTGGACCGTTGTTTGGAATATCTGGTGCAGTACTGGAGTAACCGGGACCACAGCTGGACTGTGAGTGACTAGAATAAATGAATGTAGCAGCTAAGGCCAAGCAAGTGGGGATAAAGGATTCAATCAGCCAGATAGGATGGCCTAATTCCAAAGGATCTATGCCTTTGCCCCACTACTCAGTTCCTCTGCCCACCAATCTGAAGCCCACCCCTATCCTCCCAATTCCTTCACCTGTCCTTGCCAATGATTTACATTAAACTTTCTATACCCATACTATCCTGAATACCAGATAGACAAGTAAGCAAAAAGCAGCCTTTAAGGGAATTTGGGGGAAAGGCATTAAATTCAAGACAGTGAAGGGAGCAGTATGATTTGAGTGGTCAAGATAGGAGGGAGGAACTGGGAAGAATCTGAAGATGACATTGGGGTGGAGTCAGCATTGTGCTCTAATTCTCCCTTCCTTTATAGACGCCCACCTTTCTCTGATCCTCTTTCTCCCCCAAGGAACAATCAGTGACCCAAAGACGGAGCTTCTCTTTGCCTAGTGTGGATGGGCAGAAACTGTACACTTTCCGTGTTCGGAGTCGCTATAACCCACTCTGTGGCAGTGCTCAACATTGGAGTGAATGGAGTCACCCAATCCATTGGGGGAGCAATACATCAAAGGGTAAAACAGACTCCAATCCATTATCCCAACACTCTAAACCTCTTTAACACCACCACCGTCTTTTGCTCTACTTCCCTACCCTTAAGCCCCCAAACTTGGTGCCCCATCTCATCTTGCTTCCCCCAGGAAGCAATGCTTTTCTGTGTAAAGTTGGGTCAATGTGTTATTAGGGTAAGGGAGTATAGAGAGTTGGGAAGCAGGCAGAAGGAGTATTCAAGGGGGATATAAAATGTGTAGGATTTTCCCTATAGCATTCTCAGAGAAACTGCATAAAATGAAAATGGTTTTGGAACCAAACAGCTATAGAGTTTAAATTTAACTCTGCCATTTACTACCCCTTTGACCTTGGGCACTTCACTAACCTTTTTCAGTTCTGTTCCCTTTAAAATGGGGGATAATAAATGTTCCTCCCTCTCAAGTATTGTGAGGATTAAGAATACAGGAAGTGTTTAGCACAGTGTCTGGCTCCAAACTGGAGTTCTACAAATTTTGGCACATAGTAGTAGTAGTTGTAGTTAAGTCCATTCTGACTCGTAACGACACTGTTTAGGGTTTATGAGGAGCAGCTGGTGGGTATGAACTGCCGACTTTGTGGTTCACAGTCCAGTGCTGATCCTACAGCACCACATCAGGAGTTCAGGCACATGGTAGATGCACCACAAATATTAGATCCCTTTTCCTTTCTTCTTTTCTGTAGAGAATCCTTCATTGTTTGCATGGGGAGTGTGGCTTATCCCCCTTGGCTCCATAGGCTTCATTATTAGCCTCATCTTTGTGTACATCTGGCTGGAAAGGTGAGATTTGGGTAAACCCAGGAAAATAAGGTGGGAATGGTTGGGAATCGTTGTTGGTGTTATTAAGTGCTGTCCAGCTGGTTCCTCATAGCGACTCATAGCGACCCTATCTGGGGTTTCCAAGGAATGGCTGGTGGTTTTGAACCACTGACTTTGTGGTTAATAGTCCAGTGAGTATCCCTATTGTAGGATCTCTAGGAGTAGAGTACAGGTTAATAAAGAATGAAGGATCATCCAAGAGAGCATGGTGATGGGAAGACGCTACAGGCATAGAGAACACAAGTCACTTCATTCTATACTGAGGAACTGGGAGAAGGGTAATAATAGAACTTAACCAAAGTGCTTTTGCTTTCTCTTTCTCCTCACTTAGGGCAATACCCCGAATTCCCACCCTCAAGAACCTAGAGGACCTGGTTACTGAATACCATGGGAACTTTTTGGTGAGAACATTGCCATAAGCAGACTGCAGTGTGTTATTAGGGTAGGGAAATGTACAGAGTTAGGAAGCAGGCAGAAGCAAGATAGACAGAGGGGAGGAAGGAGACCTGAACTAACTATCAGGATGTGGATAACCAAATAGGCAATGGACTAGACAGAGACACACAGAAGAACTGAATATAGATTGGGTGCAGCAGATGGAACCGTAGTATTGGGGGCCCAGGGGTCTGCGCCCTTCAGTAATCACAGCAATTGCAGGTGTTGTGAGATCTCCCTTAGCACAGAGGCTAGGTTTTTTATTCTTGCTCTCAATTGATCTCTGACCTGGAGATATCTGTCTTTAGGCCTGGAGTGGCGTTTCTAAGGGACTGGCTGAGAGTCTGCAGCCAGACTACAGTGAAAGGCTCTGCTGCGTCAGTGAAATTCCCCCAAAAGGAGGAGCTCTAGTGGACGGGCCTGGAGGCTCTCCTAGCAGCCAGCATAGCTCCTCCTATTGCCTTTCTCCCACCCCATGTTACACCTTGAAACCTGAGTCCTGATACCCTGACAGAACCCCAGGATCCTATAGCCCCACGATGTACTAACTTTTCCCTTATCCAATCTGTCTGGGACTGATATTTACCTCATCCCTCTGTGACCGATTTAGTAACTCCTTCATTTAGTAACTCCTAGTTGAAAATTGTTCCTTTGCCCTGCACTTGTTTCCCATCTCCCCTAGTTAGCCCTTCCTTTGCTTAGGATTTTCTTTCCCGCTGTTCCTCCCTCAACTTTCCCATTTACCCTTCAACTGTTCCTAAATCAGTAAGAAATAAAGTTTCTGTTGATAACAAGAATGTCTGTCATGTTCACATACATTCCTTTCTTTCTTTTTAAATAAAGTGAAGCAAAAGAATATCTGTCATGAGGACAGGGAGCAGGAAAAGCATGGGGTGTAATAAGGGTGAGCGGCATGGTGCTGAGGGTAGGAAAAGGTAGATTCATGCTGTGGAAGGGGGTAGTACTAAAAGATTAACTAGAAACTTGCTTTTCTCTAAGTGTTCTGTACTTATTCCAGGGTCTAGTTTAAACTTAGATTGATTACATTGCCTCTATTCCCAACAAATCTTTTATAAACCTACCCAAGTTCTTTTCTTATCCTTCTTGCAACCCCATGTCACACATAACACTTCTGACCTCATAATCCCTCAACTGCAGCCTCGGGCCCCACCCCTAGGGATGCTGGTTATCCACAACTGCAAATAGCTCTCTTCTGTATGCCCAGTCTGGGCTTCCTCAGCCTATGGGATCCATCTACCCCTCCAGCCCCCCAATCCTATGGGCCCATTTGACCCCTAAGACCTTTAGAACATCTACTTCTGCATGAATCATCAGGCTTCTCTCTGAAGATTAAGACAGCCCTGAAAACATGTTCATCTTCATCAAATATGGAGGTAAGGAGCAACAGATAGCTGGAGTCTGTGTATGAGGGTGGTAAGACTTGAGAGCAATAATCACAGAGATTAAATAAACAGAGATTGGTCCACATAATCCATCTCATCTCTCTTCAGATCATCAGCAGTTTCTGGTCAATACCAATTGCTCTGTCCTTCTGTTGTTGCACTACATCCGCTGTAAGATGAGGTTGTCTAAAACAGGTGAGGAATTTGGGGAGGGGACTAATAACCAAGAGTCAGGAGTAGTAAAGTAATTCTTAGCTCCCAAATCCTCCTCCTGGAAAGAAAGGAGTTCCTCATATTCCCAGAGCTTTCTCCAACCCATTCAGTATAGGACACTGGCCTTTTCTGTTCCCACTCTCTTTCCTTAGCTGCCCCAATTACTCTGTGGCTTCCCCCCAGACACCATCGATTTGTGTGATGAAACAGGGACAATGAAGTTGCTTTTCATGATGAAGACCCCTGAAGAATATGCCAGCAAATTCCTTACACCTCGAAGCACCTACTACGTGTGTAGGGTGGAGCGTGGGGCACCAGGTAGAGACTTGGGAGCATTCTCTAGATATACGGCAAAGTCCTTAAGATGGATCATAAGCCTTGTCCTTTAAATAGGGTACCCTCAATCAGATCCAAATTGACCATCTCTAGTCAGCAGTGAAAGGGCACTGCCTGTATAACATACACATATGCCATGTCACCCTACCTCATTCTAGGGATGGACTTGAGGGGAGGAAATTAGATACATCAGCTCAAGGTAGTGGTTAATGTTGTTGTCAAGTGCCGTCGAGTTGGTTCTGACTCATAGTGACCCTGTACAGGGTTTTTGAGGAGCGGTTGGTGGATTTGAACTGTTGATCGATCTTTTGGTTTTCCTACATCACCACACTAGGACTCCTGTTTAATGTTAGAGTCCTGGAATCTTGGGCTTTGGATGGGTGGAGACTAAGGGACAGGGGCTAAGAGTGGCACATTGTTGTGTTCACAGGAACCCGAATTGAGAATTCCTACAGAGCTTTTGTGCCCCTCCTTAAGAATCCAGGATATGAGCTATTGGGTAAGGAGATTGCGGTGGGGGTGGGGAAGGGCATGGACAGTACAGTACATAACTGTGTGATGTAGAATATAGAGTGGTAATGGTGGTGTGCCATGAAGTTGGTTCCAACTCACAGCGGACCTCTGTAGGGGTTTTGAGGCTGTAAATCTTTACAGGAGCAGAAAGTCTCCTCTTTCTCCTGTGGAGTCACTGGTCGACTTGAACCTTGCAGTTAGCAGCCTGACACATAACACACCATGCTACCAGGGCTCTTTAGAATATAGGATAGGGCTAGTGTAACACTGGGAGTCCTGGTATGGCACTGTAGGATAAGCATTGAAATGCTAATAAAAGGGTCACAGTTCAAACCCACCAGCCACTCCGGGGAAATCCTATATAGGGTTGCTATGAATCAGAACTGACACCACGGCACTTAACAATAAAACAACAGTGTAACAATGTAGGTATGACCCCAGGATTTTAGAAATGGGAAACAGGATCTGGATCTAGATCTATTTTGTTGTTGTTAAATGCCATTGAGTGTTCCAACTCACAGTGACCCTGTAGAGAGTTTCCAAGGAATGACTGGTGGGTTTGAACCACTGACCTTTCGGTTAGTAGTCCAGTACTTAGTCTACAATGCCAAACCAGGACTTCAGATTCACTTTAGGAGTGATGTTTAACTCAAACCACATGGAGTGTACAAATATGACCCCTCCACCCCCACCCCAATTTCTCAGCCATCTTCTCAGTCTATCTCCCATCCCTTCATTTCCATCTTTTTCTTCATCCCTTTTTTCTTGGTATCTTAAGGTCCCAAGTCTCACCAAAAAGGGCAAAATTTAGGCACCTTCAGATCACTCCTCAGCTTAGCCTGAGGCAAGGTTATTCCAAATGATAGTTTGAATGATTGTGGGGGGGGGGGGGGGGGTTGGGATGGGTAAGGTCTCAGTCCTGAGATTTGGGTGCCTTTTCCTGTTTCCTAGATGCACTGCGCACACAATGTGACCTCTTAGAGAGGAGTAGAGTGAAGATGATTAGAATCCAAGAAGCGAAGAAGGTCGTTCAAATTGAATCCTCCGTGAACCTATCAGTAAGCCTCCCCAAATTTGATCTGTCCCAGCATCCCCTTGCCCCCACCAGCCAACTGAAAGTTCCTCCACTCTGGCCCCCTGGGATGAATTTACTTTCTGAACCAAACATCCATGCCCAACACCTCTTTCCAACCTCTTTTATCCTTTCTTTGGCTCTAGTTTGTTAGCAACTTTCCCCACGGGGCTCTGTGTATGTCCTTACTGACCTTTTCCCTTTTCAGTCTAAAGCAGGACGATCAGAGGAAGAGGGTTCCACTCCTCCTCCAACTCGTAGGGGTCCACTCCATAAGACCAGAGCAGATTTTCTTAGGAGGGATAAACATCGTTAACTAAATAAACTGACCAATTGAGAGCAGCAATACTTGGTATGAAATTACTGGAATTTAACACGAGTTTCCTTTTTCTAGGCGCCCTGGTGATGCTGTGAGTTAGGCATTGGGTTGCTAACCACAAGGTTGGTGGTTCAAACCCAAGAGCCCCGCTGTGGGAGAAAGATAAGGCTGTCTGCTCCCATAAAGATTTATAGTCTTTACAGTCTAGGAAACCCTGCATAGGGTTGCTGAGTTGGAATCAACTCGATGGCAGTGCTTTTGTTTGTTTTTTAAGGACTCCTTTCTCCAAGATCTGCATCAAGGAGGCTCTGAGGGTAGGTGGAAACAGCAGTGAGCACCTTGATGAGGGTTTGGAAGACTATGAAGTCTAGTATAAAGAGCTTTTGAGGGATGGAATAGGGGGTGGGAGCTTCTTAAACCAGACTGCCTCCCCTAACAAAGCCTATCTCATGGTGGACCTACTTCTTCTGCTGGGGTTCAGTGTCAGATAGGCATCTTCCCTCCCCTCACCACAGTCTACCACCTCCCTCTACTGAAAACCCCCCACCCTCTACCTCTCTGCATCTGTGTAGTCTCCTTCCCCCACTCCAACCGCCCTTTACCCTTCCGTCCCCCTTCTCCCATGGGAGCAGCAAGGCAGCAGAAACCAAAACTGGTTATAAGCATTTATTGAATTTATTCATTTATTGATTTGACACACTTTCCCACTCCAATCTAGCACTTGATAGATACAATCTGGGTAGGCCAGGCGCTGACACAGGAAATAACAGGAACCCACAGCAGAGGCAGGAGAGGCGGAGACAATGCAAAGAGAACTGGGGGAAGGGCTGTTGGGTGGTTGGGGGGGAGGGGTAAAGAGGGAGCACCAGATGGCCTCCCTGGCAGGTGCTAGTAAACCTGATCCACATTCCTCCCCATCCCTGCTCATTTCCCAGATCCTCAGCCAAGCTCTCAGCTCTCCGCCCGCCCCCCCCCCCATTCCCTGTTTCTTCACCACACACATTTCCATACAACTTCTGTAGTCAGGGAAGAAGATGAAGGACAGGGACAGCTGTCAGAGGCGTTGAACAGGGAGGTCTCTGTACTTACTTTGCTACCATAAATCTTTCCCTCCTTCCCCTCTCCCACTCCACCCCCTTCCCAGGCTCTAACCTAATTCCAGGCCTTCAGTGCACTCTCCCACAGTAGCACTAACCCACACTGGGTCATAAAGAATGTGGTTACAGACCAACACCACTCACTCCAGGCACAAGTTGACAAAAAGAGTGGACCTAGCTTAGACTTTTCCTTAGGGAAACTCCAACCTATTTCTGCATAAATTTTTTCCTAGACCTGGTCCAATGGAAAGTTCTTGTCCTTATTCACTACCACTCACCTCCTATTCCCCTTTTCTCTATTGGCCTTAAGTTCTCTCCTCCATTTCCTCTAAGCCCCCGCCCCCACCCCCACCCCATGGTGTCTCCTTAGTATTGTCTGTAGTGTTTGTATCATATCACTATGACAAAGCCTTCCTTCAGAAAGAAAAGCACCTTGTCACTGTTAAAAATCTCTATACTTGTGTTTATATTTCTTTAAAAGTTTATAATAAAAAGTCTTTCTGTTATTTGCAGTCTTCCAAGGGGCAATTTGGTCAGGCTAGCCTCTGCAGTGCTCAGGTCTTGGCCCTTCCAGATCACCCCTAGCTCCCTATCCTGCACCACAGGCCTAAGGGGCCACTGCATCAAAATCCCAGGCTCAACCTTATCTGGCCCAGCTCAGATAAGACTCCTTACAAAAAATTCCTGCTCCCAAAGGCAGGGGTAAGGCCACTGGTGACTTCACATTTCCAACAGCATTGCCCGGATGGGGGAAGCCCAGGATGGCTCCCAGAGGGGGCCTTACCCCCTAATTGGCACAGTGAGAATAAACCCTCTCCCTCTCCTCCTCCCTCATCCCTCCCTCCCATAGTCCCCATAGCTTTATCTTCATAATTTCCTCAATACCCGTGTGTGCCCAGACCCCACCCTAGCTCTAAAGCAGGGTACCAAATCCTGGGTGGGGGGGGGTCAAGGATAAAGAGTGGATATGGACAGCCTGACTCCACCTCTGAAGCAGAGGAGAAAACTTCTAGCCCATGGCTCAGGGATCTGTGGGAAGAAGAAACAGAGGACAAGGTAAGAAACTCACCTGGGTCATGAGGGCATGACAACTTTCCATGACCCAGGTTTACACCAAGGGAAACAAGAGATTCCCCCCCCCCCCGCCCCCTTCTGTGCTACCTTGTAGGGGTGGGCATTGCTGAAGTCCCATCTGGAAACTATACAACTCTAAATATTGCTCTCTCCAATTACTCAGGAGTTCTAGCTACTCTTTGTTCTAAATCTCCTCTTTGCTCAGATTATGGGACTAGCTGGGCACTTAAGAGTGGACAGAAGGTTGTGAGAAGCTAGAGTGATTAGGGAGTGCTGTACCTGGCTCAAAGTTGAAGTCCAGTCCCTCGCCCTCATTCATGAGGTCACTGATGATGTTATCCATGTCACACTCCAGGTTCTCCATATACATATCAAGATCTAGATCCTGAGGCATTTTGTCTTGGCTTGCAGCTTCAGTAGGTGATGTGAACACAGAAGTACCCAGGGTCTGGGGGATGGGAGCACCTGCCATGACTGGAGGTGGTGCTATCGTAGAAAAGGAGGGAACCAGACTGCTGGGGCCTGGAACCTCTAGGGCTTTGGGACATAGGTCAACTCCTGTGGCTAGCTTACTGGAGGAAGGTATCCCCCCTAGAAACAGAAGTGTTGGAGCCTGGGACAGGATGGGATCCACCTGGGTCATGAGGACATCAGCAGGGGGTGGTGGCGTATCAGAGGTGAGGAGGGCCTCCAAAGACTGGGAGCTTGAGAAGTACTCTTCTGCTGACATGGGCCCCTCTGCTGGGCTGAAGAGGGAGGTGTTGTAGGTATGTAAGGGGCCAGTAACCCCATGATGCTGCAAAGAGAAGCCAGAGAGACTATTCCGAGATAGCAGGGAGTGGGAAGATGAGAGACTGAGCCCGTCTAACAGCGCTAGATCTTCATTTAGGATGGGAGGGACACCCCCTGCATAGCTGCTGACTGAGGCTGGGATTTCCTCCTCCACCAACACCTCAGGCTCTGGCCTCATGGGGGACAGCCGGGTGCTGAGAGTGCTAGCATTGGAACTGCTTCGTGGACGGAATGCGGTCCACACATCGGCTTCTTCACGGTTTCTAAAGCAAGGGCTGCCTGACCACTTGGCAAAGTGGCCAAGAGGACTTGTCGGAGTGGCACCTTCAGATGGAGTTGGTAGCACCGCTGTTTTCTTCTTGGGGGCCTTGCTGCGGCCCCTGAGCAGCTTGCTGCTGCTATCCATGGAGGCTGCCCGGCGGCGGGGTGCCTTGCCACTTTTACCTCCCTCGGGATTCAGCATCCACCAAGAGCTCTTGCCAGTGGCCTCATTGTGAACCTTGATGAACTTGCTGTGCAGGGACAGGTTGTGGCGGATCGAGTTCTGGTGGGGGAAGAGGCAGCAGGAAAGGGGCATGAGATGTGTGTGGGGGAGGTAAGTGGTCAGCAATCCAGTCTAAAAGGATGCTGGGACAAAGTAGGACTATTTCTGGGGACATAAAGAAAGTAAAGCCCTAGGGGGAAAACAAATGGGCAGAAGCAGGGGAGGGAGAGAAGACACAGCTCCCACCCCTAAGTCAAGCTGCTCTGTCTGCTCCTGACTCCTCTGCACAGGGGCCCAGAAAACCTGCTGCAGAGGGCACTACACGTGTTCAGGAAAAACTCACAGCATTGTCCCCCCACCCACACCCCAGTCTCTGGGGGCTGTCTAAAGCTGTGGGAGAAGGCGAGGCACACCCCTGGCCCAGTAAGAATTAAGCTCAGGTGGGAAAAGAGCATTCTACAGCTCCACCCTTTTCCTTGAGTGCAGGCTTGGGTGGAGTTTACAGACAGTGGTGTAACACAGCCCATGACTGATCCACCCAGTGCTGAGCCAGTTCTCTGAAAAGGCTGAGGCTGAACCTCAGTGGGGGCTGGTTCTTCATTTCCCTCAGGGTATTTGGGCTCTAGTTACCTCTAGGATTTGAAGATTCCTTTTTTTTTCTTTCTTTCTGAATTCTAACCTTACTTCTTCTCATCTGCACACCCTCAATTATAATCAGCCCTGGCTTCTGCTGTTGTTGCTGAGTGCCTTCCAGTCGGTTTGACTCATAGTGATCCTGTATAGGGTTTTCGAAGAGTGGCTGGTGAGTTTGAACCGCCACTTTTTGGTTCAAATCGACCTTGTAGTCCAGTGCTTATCCTACAGCACCACACCAGGGCTTAGGTGCCTAAAATACAAGAGAACATTCTTCCTCTCTCTCCTTTTCCTTGAAAGGATTTCCCCTCTGTAAATTCTACTAATCAATATTAAGCTTAAATCCCACCTCTTTATAGTGGTTGCTTGACTTTTGCAGCCTAATTCTGCTACAGTATTTTTAATCTGCTCCATACAATGTTACTCAGTCTATATATTGCATTGTTTACAGTTTCTTGTAGTTAGTCTCATCAACTCTAAGCACCAAGAGCATGGATCATGTCTTTCAATCCTGCAGCCAGCCCACAATGGTGCCTTTGAGGGCCAAACTCACACTACACACTCAGATTGATATGTGTTGCTTGATTGGTGAGTGGTCCCTGGGGGTAATAATGAGGCTCCACTTGAGGCTTTTTCAGTTCTTGAGTGCTTGGGTATTGGAAGCTATGTGTTTTCCTTCCATTCTTCCCTCAATAATGCAATGACATTCTGCTACAGAGAAATTTCATCCAGTGGCTCCTTGAGACAAGATCGATAGCTTCTTCAGTCCTGCTGTTATGTGTCGCCGAGTCAGTTCCGACTCAGCGACCCTGTATGGGGTTTCCAAGGAGCAGCTGGTGAGTTTGAACCGCCAACCTTGTGATTAGGACAGATCTTGTGGCCTATTTCTATTGATTGTCCCAGGCCAGTTATACTACTAGGTCTCTCTCCCAACCCTTAACCTCCCTGCTGTTCCCTATCTTTTTCCTTGCACTTTCCTCCACTTCTCTGCATAAATTCTCTAACCTTAGGGGCATATGACCTCACACAAGAAACTTTTTAGAATTTAGAAACTCTAGGGAGTTGCTGAGAAGAGCTTGGAGCAATTAGAAGATTGGGGCTGCAGGCAGTCACAAACCACTCCGATGCTCTAAGATAAGAAGACCCTTTGCCTGGAGAAAGATGTTTAAATGGCTTCTTGTTCCAGGGCTCTTTAGCCAAAGAGCTCCTAGTCTATCTGGGACATTGCTGTAATGGCACTCTAACTACTCTGCTGCATTGATGTTCCTAACTCCTTCAAGGAGTAGCAGTTGCCCATATGGCCAGGGCTCTTAGAAACCGAAGACTACAATGACCACCATGATTTCCCCCTCTTCACACTCTGATTCCTGGGTGTACTGAGACGGCCCATTAGTTCATCCCTTCTTCTTTAGACCTCAGAACTAGTAGCAGCACAGCCTCTTATCTAAAGAGGTCAGCTCTCTTTTTATTGTGGTTGTTAAGTGCCTTCGAGGAGTAGGTTCCAACTCATAGGGTTTTCGAGGAGTGGCTAGTAAGTTTGAACTGCCAACCTTATAGTTCAAACTGACCTCGTGGTCCAGTGCTCATCCTAAGGCGCCATACCAGGGCCTAAAATCCTTACATATTGGAAGGGGGTGGCTGCTTGTTGCTCCCCAAGCCACCTAGCTTAAGTTTTCTTGTTCTAAGTAAGTGCCGCCCCCTGGTGGTGTGGGACTAACCTAAGCACATCTACCTGGAAAGACAGTTCATGTATGAGGCTTTCTCCCACCTCCCCAGGGCTCTGAAGCCCTGATTTGGTTTTGCCATTATTCCAATGTGAGCAAGCCGGTTGTCTTTCTTAGGTTCTGGAAGATTATTTGGAAGCATGGACTAGCAGAAAGAGTATATGACATAGTTATATATGACCTGAGTTCAAGTCTTCATTCTATTGATAAAAGACGAGTTTCCCAACTTTTCTGTGCCTTACTTTCTGAATATGCAAAATGTGGAATCTCAAAATTGCTGTGAAGATTAATGAAATAGAATATTTTAAAAGTATTCTGTAAATTGAAAACCCCTGTGTAAGTGTAAATTAAAAGGACTACACTCCCAGAGCATAACTAACAACTTGTGGTTATTTCTACTACACTGGAAAATGAACCTAAGTGAAAAGAAAAACAGCTGTGTAGGCTGGGTCCAAGGAGGGGAGTTCTTTATAAACTGAGATGGTGGTGTGGCTGTCTACTCAGAAATAGTGCCAACGGTTGCAGTTGTCTGTCTTGTTTTCTGTTCTTGCCAGCCCCTAGGTATATTATAGATCTGATTTCCCAATTTCTTACACCTAGGGAAAGATGAGAGTCCTGGTGTGGTGTTGGAGGGAAAGCGCTGGACAGCATGGTCGGTTTAACCCAAAAGGTCGGCAGTTCAAACTCACCAGTCACTCCTCAGAAATCCTATACAGGGTCACTGTGAGTCAGAACCAACTCGATGGCACTTAACAACAACAACAACAGGGAAAGATGAGGCTTTCAGATCCCGTAAAGATTTACAGCCTTGAATACCCTTTACAGGGTCGCTGTGAGTCAGAACCGACTTGATGGCAGTGTGTGGGGTAGGAAAAGACCATCTCATCATTCAACTCTGTACATTGCTGTATGCGGACTACACTACTTAAGGGAGTGGTGGAGTGCCATGGAGTCGGTTCCGACTTATAATGACCCTGCATAGGGTTTCTGAGGCTATACATCTTTACAGGAGCAGAAAGCCTCGTCTTTCTTCCACGGAATGGCTGGTAGTTTCAAACTGTTGACCTTGAAGTTTGCAGCCTGATTCGTAACCACTATCAGAGCTCCTTACTTAGGGGAGTGAAAGACATTAATACAGGTGGTTACTGCTAGGTGACATTGAGTTGATTTTGACTCATAGTGAGTACCTCACTTTCGTAATGAAAAAAAAAAACAAAACCCAAATTGTCATCGAGTCAATTCCCACTCATGGTGACCCCTTGTGTGTCAGAGTAGAACGGTGCTCTGTGGGGTTTTCATGACTGTGACCTTTCAGAAATCAGATCACCAATCCTTACTCCCAAGGTGTAAGGACTGGGTGGTTTCAAATGACCAACCTTTTAGTCAGTAGCCCAGTGCTTAACTGTTTGCACCATTTGGACTCCTAATCTATGAACATTGTTGCTGTTGTATGCCATGGAGTCGTTTCTGACTCACAGCGACCCTGTATAGGTTTTCCGAGAGCAGCTGGTGGGTTTGAACTGCTGACTTTGCAGTTCAGTGTTTATCCTACAATGCCAGACCAGAGCTCTAGTTTATGAATTCTTGTTAAGTGCCCTTGAGTCTGTTTTGACTTATAAAAACTCTATATACGGTTTTCAAGGATACAAATCTTTTGCGGGAACAGAAAGCCTCATCTTTTTGTTGTTGAACTGCTGGTGGGCTTGAACTATCGATCTTGTGATTCGCAGTCCAGTGCTTATCCTATGAAGCCACCACACTCCCATTTTGTGAACAGAACCCCATATTTCTCAGAACAAATTATGAGATCATTTTGTCAGATGTTTCCTTACTGGTTTCTTCTGGAAGGCCAAGGAAACTTCTAGCCTTGTGCTCTAAAACCAGAGTTCTAACTCCTTTGTCAGGATGAATATTCTTCAGCAATAAATGAAGACTTTTGTCCAAAACTTGAATAACCTCTTACAAAGAAGTTTCTATGCATTATAGGGTAAACTGAGGCAGGTAGCAGCCCACAGTCCCTTTTCTTATTGCACAAAAGTAGCTGTCTTACCCTATGAACTCTACCTTTTGTTACTTCACTTGGGTAGAGTAGTTCTAGAACAGTACCTCTACACTGAGGTATTGGGAAGCAAGCAGGGAATCCAAGTAATCTCATAGAAATGGGAGAAAAGTATTGGGGTGGGAAGAGGGTGAGGAAGGAAGGCAGGATCATGTGGGGAATCCACAGTTCCCGCAGTACATAGGAAAAAGGCTTCCCTATGGGAGTAAGCCTTTGGGGCAGCTCAAGCCAAAGTGCTAGGAGTGCTGAACAATGAGCAGAGAATTCAATATTCTGCAGGGCAGGGACAGGGTCTTATTCTGTGATTCTTCAGCATCAAGCACAGAGTGTGGCGGCATATATACTATGGACTAAGTAAATCTGAAGATTGAAGGTGGATCTCTGGGCTTCTCAAAGGGATGGGGGGTGGTAAAAGGGGCTCTAGAGTAAGAGGAGGGAGGATAGGGGGGCCAGGGTAGGTGGCATTGGGGCTGAGGTAAGGGGGTCACAATTACCTTCCATCCTGCTGAGCTGTTGCTGTCACCCTTGTCTTTGAAGTAGGGCACAGTGCGGACCATCCACTCATAGATCTGGGCGAGTGTCAGTCGCTTATCGGGGGCACTTTCGATGGCCTGGCTGATGAGTTCCGCGTATGACTGATTTCCCCAGGCATTCCGGCGGGAACTTCCTTTTCGAGGACCTGTTACAGTCCCCAGGATCCCTGGCTGAGGGGCCCCAGCTGGCTCTGGGATCTGGGAGGGCAGCAGGATGGGCTCTGAACGCCCCTCTGAGTGTACCTTCTCTCCCAGAACTGGCTCCACTTCGCGCGGCTCAGACGGCTGGGTAATGAGCTCGGGTCGGGGAAGGGGCCAGGTGCAGGAACGGGGACGGCTCTGGGGTTCGAAGTCGGGATCTAGGTCTATGGTAGCGGCAGCCTCTGTGGCTGAATTCTCATTCTCTAGCTCCATATGTGGAGTTGAATCTCCGCGTTTCAGTATTCAGTGGAGCCTGCTACAGTCCCTCACTATGCCTCCCCCCAGGGGGGAAGCACCAAGGGCCAGCAGGCACATTCCTGCCAGTCCTCAAAAGTCTTGAACTTTCCCCACGCCCCAGGACGCCAGTCCACAAGCAGTCCCTTCCACACAGTTGTCTGACCCTGTTCCCAACTACAGCCTCTGAGCTCCTTCCTAGATACCACCTGTAACTTCCCTCTAGCGAAGGCACTTTCTCTCCAGTCTCTCACTCAGCGTCTGGCTCTTTTAAACCCGAGGCAGGGTAACCCCCTCATACATTGCACTCCCATCACCGTCGGTCTACTGAGCCGCAGTCCCTCCCCCTTTTAAATTGCTGCCCCCCGGACACTCCTCCCAAATTTCCTCCTCCCGGATTACAGCCTACCCCCACGCCCAGCTCCCCTCGCGTCACTTGCCCCTCCCCCGCCCCTTATTTCTACTGATAATAGGGTCCAGATCCCAACGGCCTCGGCCTCTCTTATTCCCGCACCAATTTCCCTATCAGCCCTCCCCCCGCCCCCCCCACTCGGTTTCCCTTTTGTTTTGGTCCAAGCAGCAGCCCCCGCCTGACGTCTGTTTACCACTCGCCAGGGGAGCCATCTGCGCACGCGCCTGAGGGGTCAGTTGGGAAACCGAGTTCTTTAGTTGTGCCACAGAGAACTACATCTCCCATCCTACTTCGCGTCCAGGAGCCTGATACTGAGAGGAGTAGCGTGGCAGGATATGGGGAGGTGGGATTTTTAGAGGGCTTGAGGGACTTTTTTTTCCCCCACCACACTTCACCGTCTCCCTTGTGATTCTGGGTCGCCTAGGTGGCTGTGTTCAAACTTCTTTCAGTTAGACGAGGACTGAAGGAGAAAATGTGGGGTCTACAGGAAAACAGAAGCAAACAACAAAAGGCTGCTGCTGGGTTTGAACCGCCGCCGACCTTGTGATTAGCAGTCCAGTGCTTATCCGACAGCAGTTACAATAATCACATGTTGGGGAATTGAGTGTAGGGCTTGTTACATGTAACCTAAACAAATGATTAACTGATGGTAGTGTCTCACCCCTCCTCCCCCTGTACTCAGTTTACACTGTGGCGCCACACACCATTCAGTTTTCTCTACTGGCTCTTCTGGATTTCCCTTCAATATTGGTATCCAGGTTTGCATCTCCAATTGCTTCACTTCTCATTCAACATGTCCAAAACTGATCGCATTGTTTTTGCATCCACATTCCTATCCTCTGGCTACCCTTATCTCTGATTTCAGTTAATGGATGTCTTGGTCCGCTCAGTCTCCCAAACTAGATTTATGCTTCATCTCTAATGTTTCTAACTTCCTATATCCAATCCTAGTTCAAGTTGTAATTTGTAACAAGAATTAAATTAAGGAGCCTCGGTGGTGCTGTAGAATAGACATGGCGCTGATAACCAACCACTTCGCAGAAGAAAGATAAGACTTTCTGCTCCCATAAAGATTTACAGCCTCGGAAACCCTATGTGTTAGAGTTGGAATCGGAATCGTCTTGATGGCAGCGATTTGGTTTTTGTTATGATCTTAATTGGACTTCCTTCCATCAAGCTTTTTTTCCCTTACAGCTGATATCCTGTACAGCTGACAAAGTTACTTTTGAAAGAAACATACCGGGTAATAATAGCTACATTTTACAAAGCCCTTACTATGTTTCATACACACTGGACCTGCAAGGTCAAACCCACCAGATGGGAGAAAGATGAGACTCTGCTCTGTTAAAGATTTACAGCTTTGAAAACCTTATACAGGTTCATTATGAATCGAAATCAACTTGGTGGCAGTGGGTGGGTTACTATGTGCCAAGGAGCCCTGGTGATGCAGAGGTTAAAGCGTTTGAGTTGTCATTGGTTTTAATCCACCAATTTTGAACTCCAGGAGAAAAGATGTCGCAGTCCGCTTGTGTCAAGATTTACAGCCTTGGAAACCATATGGGGCAGTTGAATGGGATTAGATTTGATTTAGTTTGGCTGTAGTTTTTATGTGCCAGACACTGTATAAGTGCTTTACCTACATTAGCTCATTTACTCCTCAAAACAACCCTGTGAAGTAGATATCACTATCATCCCTATTTTATAGATGAAGATACTAATGCTCAGAGATTAAGTGACTTGCCCTAAATTACACAGGAGACAGGAGAACTGGGATCATATCATGTATATGTCATTATATAATTTCCCTGTTTAAAAACTTTCTGATTTTCCTCATTGTCTATGTAATAGTAAAACCTACAAGGCTCTTCAGATTAAGACCACATCCCACTTCTCTTGTATCATCTTTCACTGGGTATACTAAATTCTCACTAGTTAGAGTCTCACACTATTCCCTGGATATACCAAACTCTTTTTATACCTTTTCTTCTGTATCCTGAGATGTCCACTTCTCATCATTCCACCCTCCCCCTCAAGTGTCTTATTCTGGAGAACTCTTATTTCAACTTTCCCTGTCTCCCTCAGGGATAATTTGTTCTCCCTTTTCTGCATTCCTAAGCAAGCCTCACAGTCTTGTTATTGCGTTTTATATTGTTTTTTTTTTTTTTTTAAAGCTTTTATTGTGGGGTGTCAGGGGGGAAGCTTTTATTGTAAATTGAGAGAAGGTTTACAGGGCAGATCATCAGTTTTACATTCAAATAATTGTGGTGATTAAAATCCCCTCCATGCAGCTAACAGTATTTATATCTATTACCTTTTTTTTTTTTTAAATGTATACATACCATATTGAAAATATATATTTGTTTAAAATGTCCACAGGGCACATTTTGCAAGCCAACCTCCTGCCCGCAGGCACATTGCCTTTATCAGTCTATGGGCCTATAGTTCTCTGCTGCTCTATCTCTCTATGCCATCATCTCTGCCACCATCTGTTTTCGATGTTTTTCTGGGTAGGATCCCTTGCTCCACTCATGCTCTTTCCCTCTTAAGTGTCCTAGGGTTCTCTGTTCCTGAAATGACAGATTTACTGCTCCCCCTTTTAGTTACACCTCTTCTACATTTACAGTTGAGACAATCACCTTTAGTCCTGATAACAGTTACTCACAACTGAATCATAAAATCCTATCTCCATCATTACCAGACCCATCTGGACAAAAGGAAAACTCTTTATCAGTGGGGATTCTATCTTACCCACCTTGTTCCCACACTTAGTATCCTCATGAAAGCTTGTAAACCAGCTACTTCATGCCTTTATAGCCCCCAATTTTGATAGTTGTCCATCCCTATCAACCCAGTGTACTGAGGAGATGAGTTTGATCCTTGATATGAACAATCCTTCCCTTTCAGTTGGAATTTTAGGCAACTTCATCCATAAGCAAAGGTCCAGTTTGTCAAGTTGTAGCAATTTATTCTTGCTCAAACATCTTTATCTTCATCTGATCAAATTCTGATCAGCAAGCCATCCAAGCTAGGTCAAATGGGTACTATCTGCAAGTTTGGGAGTTCTTGCATGCTGCCCCCAACTCAGATCAGCTGACTGCTTCACCCTTAACTCTAGCCCCCAGTGGCTAGGTCAGTGTTCTTGGGCTCGGGTGTTAACATGTCTCCCTGAACTTCAAACCAGCCAGCCCACCTCTTCTCTTTCTCATCTCAAAGTCATCGGTATCTATTGGAACATGGACAAACTTAGCCTGTGTGTTCATTGCTGTATTTCCCCCACTTCCACTTACAAGTTGACCAGGGGCGCTCACCAGCTTTCATACACGACTGTTCGTGTGTTCCCTTTGAGTTTCAGTGTTAGCAAGGGGTTTACCCTGATAGACTTTTCTTGCCTTCATGTTTTCAAGGCAAGCTTGATATTGTCACAGCCAAACAGTCCACTCCCCTCTACTCTTTCTTTCAAGAAGTATTTTCTGTTCCTGTAGCCCACAGGTTTGTTTTGTAAAGCACAAAACATTTTGTATTGTAATTATTTGCTTACTTGTCTCTCCCTTTAGACTGCAAGCTCTGTGAAGGCAGAGACAACGTTTATGTATCTGTGATCCTAGCTTAACACGTATGAGATCCTCAATAAATGTTGGCTGAATTAATAAATAAATACATAGGCTCAGAAATCAAATGATATTTCACTTGTACAGTTAACAACTTTTTTCCCCCATCATCATCACAATTTATTAACTAAGACTTACTGAGTGTCTTCTACATGCCAGGCTCACAACTAGGCAATTTACATTAATATCTAATGGTATGTATATTGTCTTTTCTTTGTTTAAATAAATTCAACTTTGCAGGTTTTTCTATATCATTTCTATTTCAGTGTATTGATTCTTGACCTTATTATTTTAAAATTGATGATTTTTAGTATATTATTAATTTTTTATTCCTGATGTTCTAAAGTTTATTTTATTTTTAAAACTTCTTATTGTGAATTGAGTGAAGGTTTACAGAGCATATCATCAGTTTTATATTCAATAAATCATATATATTTATGATTCATTATATTGTTGCAATCCCCTCCATTCACCAACAGTTAACAGCATTTACCTCTATTCACTTCAACCACTGCATTCCTCCCTGTGTCTCCCACCACCCCCATCTTTCCTCTGCCAACTTCCCTCCAGTTGTATATTGCATGCCCTGTCACCCGTGTCAACGCATGTCTACCCTCTAGCACATTATAATTTCCTCCTTCCCTCAAAACCATCATAGATTGTTTCTTTTATCAAGAAACTGCCCCTCACCTTTTGTGTGTACAAAAACAAAACTAAACAAACAAACAAAAAAACCCACGCAGGGTTTAAACAACCAAAGGGCACATTCTGGAAGCCAGTCTCCTGGCTGCCAGCATACAGTCTTTCTCTTTCCATGAGTCTAGAATCTTCAGCTAGAATCTTCAGCTGCTCAAGCTCGCCATGCCATCACCTCTGCCTCCATCTCTGGTGTTGCTGCTTCTTTAGTCAGGGTCCCACGTTCAGCTCATGCTCTTCTCCCTTGATGGTCCTAGGGTCCTCTGTTCCTGAAATGCAAGATTAACTAATCCCCCCTCTTTGTTACACAACCTCTACCTTTACAGTTGTAATAATTGTAATTAGGTATGATAATAACTGCACACTACTTGCGTAGTGGTTACGAATCAGGCTGTGAACCGCAAGGTCAGCAGTTTGAAACTACCAGCTGCTCCGCGGGAGAAAGATGAGGCTTTCTACTCCCGTAAAGATTTACACCCTCGGAAACCCTGTACAGGGTCGCTATGAGTCGGTTCCGACTCCACAGCACATAACAACAACAACAACTGAATCAATGAATCCCATCCTCATCTCCTTTCACCAGACCCATCTAGATAAGATGAAAACTATTTAGTGGGGATTCTACCCTCCTCCACACACTATGAAACTAAACTCCCTCTTGAAAACTTGTAAGCCAGTCATTTCATGCCATTATAGCCCCCCCCCCCCCACACACCCATTTTAGGTAGCCAATGTCTAAGTTGACTGTCCCTATCAACCTTGTGTACAAAGGAGATAGGTTTGATCCTTGATGTGAAGACTCCTGCCCTCTGGGTTGGTATTTTGAGCTATTACATACATTCATCATATTGTAGCAATTTACACTTGCTTCCTTTATTAAATTTCTTTATCTTCCTCTAGTAGAGCTCTGATCATCAAGCCAAGGAAGCTAGGTCAGATGGGTACTATCTACAAGTTTGGGTATTCTTGTGCGTCTCCTCTCACTTTATATCAGCTGGAAGCTTCACTCTCAGCTCTAGTTCTCCATGGCTAGGTCAGTGTCCATAGGCTCAGGAGTCCTCAGGTCTCACTATACTTTGGACCAACCAGCACTTCCTCTTCTCTCTCTCATCACAAGGTCAACAGGAGTCTATGGAATGTGGTCAAACTCAGCCCATATCTTCATTGCTGCCTTTCCCCCATTTCTGCTCACAAGTAGGCCAATGCAGTTGCCAGCAAGATTACAAGCCTGTTTGTTTGTGTGTTCCCTTTGAGTTTCAGTCTCGGAGGGCAGTTTGTCCTGAAGGGACTTGATTGCTTGCCTTGATGCTCCGCAGCGAACAACTTACTTGTTTTTGTAGTAGGCCATCAGACTGCCATTTTTGTTTTTGATTTTTCCTGCTGGTCTTTCTTTCAAGTAGTATCTTCTATTCCTCTAGCCTCTCTGGGATGGTCTGCATGTCCTTTCAAGGGGAAATGTCCCTCGTCAAAAGGTTCTGGATGGGGCTCTGGATTCCACCTAGGGTTCTATACACTACCAAGTCTCCACAAGAAGCCTATTTCACTGGGCAAGTTCTAGAACCCCTTTTAGGTATTCCAATCAGTTATATGCTGAGGACACATTTAACAACTTTTAAATGAATGTGTTATGTGTTTCCTGCTAGATAGCAAGCCCCAAGGGGAAGGGGCTATAATTTAAAATTGTCTGTACAGTGCTTAGCATTATATCATTTGCCATAGTTGCTCTGTGATGACAAGATATTCTTTCTGTGTGAAAGGATATCCATGCTTTCAGCAACCAGGGATTGCTCAGATGTGGTAGCACATTGGGCCTTGAAAGTGACATTAGCCTGCTCTTGGTAACATGAATTTTGTGCTCATTCACTACCTTGGTTCTCCATATTCCTGCCTCCTTCTACACCAACATGCATTTGTCTGTCCTCCACATGTCATGAAGAGGTTATACGGAAGATAATTTATTACTAACTGAGGTTCAGACTAGGACCTCTGGTGGTGCTGTAGGATAAGCACTAGACTGTTAACTGCAAGGTCGGCAGTTCAAACCCACCAACTGCTTCTTGGGAGATAGATGAGACTGTCTTCTCCCATAAAGATTTACAATCTCATAAATCCTATATAGAGTCACTAAGACTTGGAATTTACTCAATAGCAGTGGGTTTGGGTTTGAGTTTTGGAGGTTCAGACTAGAGAGATAGTTGCTCACAAATCCTGCAAACATTTCCTGCATTGGCTTCTTTATTTTCCAGCCCAGCACTTGGTAAATGCTGCATAAGTGGTGAATTCTGGAGAGGAAAGAGTCTGGTGGGTACTAGGTCACAAGGTGTTCTCTTCTAAAAGAAAAAGGTATGGTGGCAAATCATGTAGCACTGCTAAGGGAAATGGTAGGGAGAGACAGGCACCCGTCCTGGTTTGAGTCATATTTTACATTGTCTCCCTTTGTACATTTGTTTGAAAAGGTCCACCCTCTCTACCAACTCATGTCCATCATGTCCTTAAATTTCCAACACAAAGCTCAAAACGTACATGCTCTTGGAAACTTTCTCTATCTGCATTCCTTAATTCTGTGATTATGGTTACATTCGTTTTCATTTTGAGGGTTTATTGTCTCCTCAACTAGATTATAAAGTTATAAACTCTGCAATCAATAAACAAATGATTATTGTTTTTTGTCCCCCCCCCCCCCCACACACACACAGTCTGCCTCTGGCTTTCTTTTGGCTGAGGATATGGAGCTTTTCCACCATCTCTCTCTCTCTTTATTTATTTTATTTCATTTTATTGTGTGTGAATTGAGTGAAAGTTTACAGGGCAGCTCATTAGTTTTACATTCAACAAATCATATACTTTGTTTCATTACAATGATTACAATCCCCTCCATGTACCATCAGTTAACTGTATTTCTCTCTATTCATTTTAGCTCTTTTAAAAACAAACAAACAACAAAAAACACTCAAACATATATAATCATTTATACCATCAAAGGGCATATTCTGCAAGTCTGCCTCCTGGCCATGAGCTCTCAGTCTCTCTCTTCTCATGATTCTAGAGTCCTCAGCTGCTCCCTCTCTCCATGTCCCCATCTCTACGTCCATCTCTGGTGTCACTGCTTCTCTGGATAAGGTCCCTCATTCTGCTTGTGCTCTTCTCCGTTGATGGTCCTAGGGTCCTCTGTTTCTGGACTGTAAGATTAACTACTCCCCTATTTTTGTTACAAAACTTCTACCTTTACAATTGTGACAGTCACAATTAGTCATGATAACAATTACTCACTATTGAATCATATGAATCTTATCCCATCTCTTTTAGCCAGACCCATCTAGACAAGATGAAAACTATTCAGTGGGGACTCTATCTTCCCCCCTACACTCTTAAACTAGACTCCCTCTTGAAACTTTGTAAGCCAGTCACTTTGTGCCTTTATTGTTCCCTCATTTTGAGTAGCCAGTGTCTAAGTAGCCCGTACCTATCCATCCTGTGTACAGAGGGGATAGCATTGATACTTGATGTGAAGACTCCTTCCCTTTCTGTTGATATTTAGAGCTACTACCTCCATGAGTATAGGTCAAGTTCATCAAATTGTCGAATGCTTATTGTTTAGATGGGACAATACTTAATCATTGAGATGAAACAAAGTATATGATTTGTTGAATGTAAAGCTGATGATCTTGTCTGCAAACCTTCACTCAGTTTACAAAAAAAAAAGTTAAAAAAATTTACTTTTACTAGAATAGAATAATCACCCAAACTATGCTACAATACGTGTTTTAAAAACGATCAGTTGAAAGTATAACACGGACAGTCCTACAAATCTGAAGATTTAGATCTATTTATGGTTTTTTTTTTTTTAAAGTGTTACTTATATCACATATTTTAAAGCAGCACATACACTGTAATTATGGAGTTTAAATGATAGTAAACTAAAAACTGTGAACCTTTGAAGAAATTAAATATTAGAAATATTTTAAAAGAAAAGAAAACATGATAAGACTATATACCTTGAAACACAGACAGCTAAAAATGACCATAAACTACATGGACAAGATGATTAAGAAGAGTGAGCTAAGGGATAAGTGGAATGGTAAAAACATTATGACTTTAAGACACACAGCTAGAAAGTTCAATGTTACTTTATTGCTGTGAGAGTATTATAATATACGATAGTCAAGAGACAGAATTAGCAATGTGGTCTTAGAAAACAGAAGAGAAATTGGTAGGGTAACAGGACTAATACGAGGCTCGCAGATCACTACTGAGGTTGCAAGTTATGAGCAGATATGACAGGAAAAAGGGTGCATAGACCTTTCTCCCAGTTGAAATTTCAGAATTTATGTTCTCAAATGGCTCCCTATTCATTTCTCATTGCTTGTTTTTTTCCTCTTTTTCTTTCTGGATTAATTTATTTAAATTTATTAAACTCAGGTTTAGTGAGGAATGATTTATAGACAATTAAAATGCACCCTTTTTAGGTGCAAAGTTATATGAGTTTTGACAAACATTACAGTCGTATAACCATTACTATGCCAAGAAATAGAATATTTTCATCACCTCAAGAAGTTCCCTTGTGCTCCTTCGTAGTCAGTCCCCTTCCTCCACACTCAACCCCTGGCTTGTTGGTTATCTTGTGCTGTGTAGTTGGTTCTGAGTCATAGCGACCCCATACAACGTTTCCGAGGTTGTACATCTTTACAGGAGCAGAAAGTCTCATTTTTCTACCATTCGAACTGCTGACCTTGCGGTTAGCAGCCCAATTCATAATCCACAATGTTACTAGGGCTCCTTTATGCTACCAGGGGTCCTTACAACCCCTGGTAACTGCTGCTTTAATATCTGTTCCTATAGTTTTGACTTTTCCAATAGCGTATAAATGAAACCATGCAGTATGTTGTCTTTTATGTCTGGCTTTTTAAATTTAGCATAATGCTTCTGATATTTATCAATGTTGTTGTATGTATGTATCAGTAGCTTATTTTATTGTTGACCAGTATTCCACTGTACTACAATTTTATATTTTCACCAGTTAGTAAACATTTGGATACTCTCAGTTTTGAGTGAATTCCTGAAGAAAGCTGATAAACACATTTGCATACAGGTCTTTTTGTATACACACACACACATTAGCTTTATAAGAAACTACCAAGTGTTTTCTAAATGGGCTCTATCAGTTTGCATTCCCACCAGATGTATAATAATTCTGTTGCTCTGCATTGTTGCCAGCACTCGATTTTTTTTTTTTTAAGGTTTCTATTGCGGATTTAAGGAGCTCTGGTAGCATAGTGATTATGAATCGGGCTGTGAACCAACCACAAGGTCATCAGTTCGAAACTACCAGCTATTCCACAGGAGAAAGATGAGGCATTCTGCTCCCGTAAAGATTTACAGCCTCGGAAACCACAAGGTCATCAGTTCGAAACTACCAGCTATTCCACAGGAGAAAGATGAGGCATTCTGCTCCCGTAAAGATTTACAGCCTCGGAAACCCTGTACAGGGTCGCTATGAATCGGTTCTGACTCCACAGCACATAACCACCCACCACCATTGTGGACTGAGTGAAAGTTTACAGGGCAGATCATCAGTTTTACATTCAACAAATCCTACACCTTGTTTCACTACAATGATGATAATCCCCTCCATGTACCATCAGTTAACAGTATTTCTCTCTATTCACTTTAGCTCTTTTTAAAAACACTCAGGCATATATAATAATTTACACCACCAAAGGTGTAAAAGTCTGCCTCCTGGCCGCCATCTTTTAGTCCCTCTTCCCATGAATCTAGAGTCCTCAGCTACTCCCTCTCTCCATGTCCCCATCTCTGCCTCCATCTCTGGTATCTGCTTCTCTGAATAAAGTCTCGCATTCTGCTTGTGCTCTTCTCCCTTGATGGTCCTAGGGTCCTTTTGTTTCTGGACTGTAATATTAACTACTCCCCCATTTTTGTTACAAAATTTCTACCTTTACAATTGTGACAGTCGCAATTAGTCATAATAATATAATAATATTCAGTAGGGACTTTTTTTTCCTACACACGCTATTAAAACTAAACTCCCCTTTGAAACCTTGTAAGCCAGTCACTTCGTGCCTTTATCGCCCCCATGGCACATAATCACCACCACCACCACCATTTTAGGTAGCCAATGTCTAAGTTGCCCGTCTCTATCCACCTTATGTACAGAGGGGATAGCAATGATACTTGATGTGAAGACACCTTTTCCTCTCTGTTAGTAGTTAGAGCTACTACCTCCATGAGTATAGGTCAAGTACATCAAATTGTAGCAATTTACTCTCGTTTCCTTTATCAAACATTGTTTTTTTTTTTTTTTTTTTTTTTTAATCTTCCTTTAGTCTAGTTCTGTTTATCAAGCCATCGAGGCTAGATCAAATGGGTACTATTTACAACTTTGGGTGTTCTTGCACACCTCCTCTCACTTCATATGAGCTGGATGCTTCTCTCTTAGCTATAGCCCTCCGTGACTATGTCCTTGTTTATAGGCTCAGATGTCCCCAGGTCTCATCACACTTTGGACCAACCAGCCCTTCCTCTTCTCTCTCTCTTTCTCTCATCTTCAGGTCAACAGGAGTCTGTGGAATGTGGTTGAACTCAGCCTACTTCTTCATTGCTAACTTTCCCCCTCTTCCACTCACCAGGAGACCAATGTGGTTGTCAGCAAGCTTACATGCCTGCTCATGTGTTCCTTTTGAGTTTCAGTCTTGCAGGGGGGTTTGTCCTGTAGGAACTTGATTGCTTGCCTTGATGGTTCCCAGCGAACAACTTGCTTATTCTTGTAGTAGCCAGTCATACTACCTTTTTGTTTTGGGTTTTTCCTGATGATCTTTCTTTGAAGATGTGTCTTCTGTCACTCTAGCTGTTCCAAGCTGGTCTGCTTGTCCTTTCTAGTGGGAATGTCCCACCTCAGAAGGTTCTGGATTGGGCTCAGGATTCCACCTAAGGTTCTATACACTGCAAAGGCTCCACAGGAGACCTATTTACTGGGCAGGTTCTAGAACCCCTTTTAAGTATTACAATCAGTTATAGGCTGAAGATGGGTTTACAGGCTTTCTGTAATCATGTTTCCCAATATTCCTTTCTATCCCACTCAAGTGTCTATTTTACAATAGTAAGCAAGGGAAACCAATATACATAAGACAGTCAAGCATCTTAGCATTATTTCCCCTCTTCAAACCATGCTTTGATCCCAGTATCACAGAGCCCTGTTGTTCCAAGGTTGAGCATGCATCACTGTTTACCTCTGTCCCACTTAGCCCATACAAACCTGTTACCCTATCTACCTTGTTCTTCCACCACCACCCCTTCTTGTAGCACTCTATTTTTACCATTTTGTGTTTATTTTAGCCTTTCCAATATGAGTGTGGAGTCCTGGTGTGGCACTGTAGGATAAGTACTGGGCCACAAGGTCGCTTTGAGCCACAAGGTCAGTGGTTCAAACTCACCAGGCACTTCTCAGAAACCCTATGAGTCACTATGTGTCAGAACTGACTTGAGGACACTTAAGAACAACAATAAGACAAGTATAGTAGTATTTCATAGTGATTTTTGTTTTTTACTCTTAAAGGGCATAGGAGTTTTGGCTTTTGCCTTTTTCACTGCCACTGTCCACTCTTTTACCTGGGTGCCACACTCACGCCTGTTTCCAAACCTGCTCTATTAATTTTAATTGAGATAGACATCGTCAGCTCTGAAAAAACACACAAACCCCACCTAGATTTTTTTTTAAACTTATTATTGTGAATTGAGTGAAGGTTTACATAACAGATCATCAGTCCTGCATTTAACAAATAATATATATCATGTCATTACAATGATTGCAATTCCTTCCATGTACTGTTAGTTAACCTCTATTCTCTTTAACTCTTGCACTTCTCCCTGTGTCTTCTACTACCTTCATCTTTCCTGTGCCAACCATCCTCTTGTTGTGCCTTTCCCATCATTCATGTTAACATGTGTCTACCTTCTACCCCATGAATAATTTCCCCTTTTCTCCCACCCTGGTAGCCATCATCATCAAATGTTTCTTTTCTTAACTTTTTACAACAGTGATCTCATACAATATTTGTACTTTTGTGATTGACTAATTTAACTCAGCATAATGTCCTACAGGTTTAGTCATGGTATGAGGTGTTTCAAAGATTCATCATCATTCTTTAGTGTTGCGTTGTGTGTACCAAAGTTTAACCATTCTGTTGATGGGCATTTAGGCTGTCTCTATCTTTTTGCAATTATGAATAGTGCTGCAATGAACATGGTTGTGCTTATATCTATTAGTGCCACAGCTCTTATGTCTTGAGGATATATACGAAGTAGAGGGATTGCTGGGTCATTCAGTATTTCTATTTCCAAGTTTTTGAGGAAGCGCCATACCGTTTTCCAAAGTGCTTACACCATTTTACAGTCCCACCAGTCCACTTTGTTATCAATGATGGGATAAGATGATATATCTCATTGCTGTTTTGATTTGCATCTTACAAGGTCAGTGGTTCAAGCTCCTTGGAAACTCTATACAGGGTCACTATGGGTTAGAACCGACTCAATGGCACTTAGCAACAACAACAATGGCTAGATTTTGAGCATTTCTTATGTTTGTTGGCCACTTAAATGTCTTCTTTAGTAAAGTGTCTGTTCATATCCTCAGCCCAGTTTTTAATTGGATTGTTTATCTTCTTTTGTTGAGGTGTTGATGTGTTCTATAAGTTTTAGACAGTAGTCCCTTTTCTGATGTGCCATCACCAAAACCATTTTCCCAGGCTGTGAGTTCTATTTTTATTCTTTGGGTGAAATCTTTTGATGCACGTAAGTGTCCAGTTTTTAGGAAGTACCAGTCATCTATTTTGTCTTCTTCTGTTTGTGTGTAGTCAGATACATTTGATAGTTACTTATGCCATGCTTCAGAGCCCCTAACTTTGCCCCCTATTTAATTTTTAAAAATTATCTTTATAGTTGTAGGTTTCATATTATGTCTTTAATTGACGTTGAGTTCGTTTTAGTATATGGTGTGAGATGGGTCTTGTTTCATTCTTCTGCAAATGGATTTCCAGTTTTGCCAGGACCATTTGTTGAAGAGAGGATCTCTTCCCCATTTAATGTGTTTCAACCCTTTGTTGAAGATCAAATGACCATAGATAGATGGATTTCCTTCTGGGTTCTCAATTCTGTTCTACTGATCTTTCATTGTACAAGTACCAGGCTGTTTTGACTACTGTGACTGTGTAGTAAGTTTTGAGATTGGAAAGTGAGAAGCCTCCTACTTTGTTCTTCTTTTTTAGGAATACTTTGCCTATCCGAGGTCTCTTTCCTTTCCATATAAAGTTAGTGATTAATTTTTCCATCTCTTTAAAGAATGATGTTGGAATGTGGATTGGGGTTCTATTATATCCATAGATTTCCTTGAGTAGTGTTGACATTTTCACAATGTTAAGTCTTCCTATCCACGAGTATGGTATAGTCTTCCTTTTTTTATATATAGGTCTCTTTTGGTTTCTTGTAGTAGTGTTTTGTAGTTGCCATTATATAGGTTTTTTGTTCCACTGGTTAGATTTATTCCTAAGCATTTCATCTTTTGTGTGGTTATTGTAAATGGTATTGTTTCCTGATTTTCTTTTCAGAGTTCTCTTTATTTGTGTAAAGCAATGAAATTGATTTTTAGATGATGGATGCCACTTTGCTAAATCTTTCAATGAGTTCCAATAATTTTCTTGTTGAGTCTTTGAGATTTTCTATGTATAGGATTGTATCATCTGCAAATAAAGGACACTTTAATTCTTCTTTGCCAATTTGGATGCTTTTAATTTCCCTTTCTTGCCTTATTGCTCTGGCTAAGACTTCCAGCACAATATTGAATAGGAGTGGTGATAAAAGGCATCATTGTATGGTTCCTGTTTGCAAGGGGAATATTTTCAATTTCTCTCTGTTCAGAGTGATTTTGGTGTATGTTGTTGTTGTTGTTAAGTGTCATCAAGTCGGTTCTGACTCATAGCGACCCTGTATAGGGTTTCCGAGGAGCATCAGGTGAGCTTGAACCGCCGACCTTGCAGTTCAAATGGCTTTGCAGTCTGGCGCATTAACCCATAGCGCCACACCAGGACTCCAATTTTGGTGTATATATGCCCTTAATTATGTTGAGGAATCTCCCTTCTAATCCTATTCTCTTGAGTGTTTTTATTTAGAAATGGGTGCTGGATTTTGTCAAATGCTTTTTCTGCATCTGTTGATATGATCATGTGGTTTTTATTAATTAATTAATTATTGTCTTTGTTTTATTTATGTGGTGGATATGTGGGTCGTTTTTCTAATATTGAACCATCACTGCATACCTGGTATGAATCCCACTTCATCATGATATATTATACATTTTTGATATGTTGTTGGAGTCTATTTGCTAGAATTTTGTTGAGAATTATATTGCATCTATGTTCATGAGGAATACTGTTCTATAATTTTCTTTCTCAGTGATGTCTTTGCCTAGTTTTGGTATCAAGGTATGCTTGCTTCATAAAATGAATTTAGGAATTTTCCTTCCTTTTCTATATTCTGGAACATTTTGAGTAGTATTGGTGTCAGTTCCTCTCTGAATGTTTGGTAGAATTCACTGGTAAAGCCATCTGGACCCAGACTTTCTTTAGTTGGGAGTCTTTTATTGACTTGATCAATTTCTTCTTTTGTAATAGCTCTGTTCCAGTTTCCTACGTCACTCTGTGTTAGTGTAGGTAAGTCGTGTGTTTCTAGAAATTTGTACATTTCTTCTAGATTTTTAAATTAGTTGGAGTACAATTCTTCATAGCATTGTGTCTTTATCTTTTTTATTCTCATTGGTTTTGTTCTGATGTTGCTCATATAATTTCTTATTTGTGTTATTTGCATCTTCTCTTTCTTTTCTTTTGTTAGATTTACAAATGGTTTGTTGATTTTATTTATCCTTTCAAAGAACCAACTTCATGTCTTGCTGATTCTTTCTGTTGGTTTTCTATTTTCTATTTCATTTATTTCTGCTCTTCTGGTTGTTGTTAGGTGCCATCAAGTTGGTACCAACTTACAGCGAGACACTGCCTGGTCCTGCACCAACCTCACAACTATTGCTACATTTGAGCCCATCATTGCTGCCACTGTGCCAATCCAATCCTCCATTTTACCAAGCATGATATCCTTCTCTAGTGACTCCTCCCTCCTGACAATATATCCAACATACCAGAGATGAAGTCTGGCCATCCTGGCTTCCAGGGAGCATTCTGGTTGTACTTCTGCCAACACAAATTGGTTTGTTCTTTTGGCAGTCCATGGTATTTTTAATATTCTCCTCCAACACCAAAACTCAAATGCATCAATTCTTATATGATCTTCTTTGTTCACTGTCCAACTTTCACATGAATATGCATATGAGGTTATTGAAAATAGAATGGCTTGGGTCAGGCACACCTTAGTCCTCAAACCGACATCTTTGCTTTTCAACACTTTAAAGAGGTCTTGTACAACAGGTCTAATCATTTGATTTCTTGACCGCTGCTTCCATGACCGTTGACGGTTGAGCTGAGCAAACTGAAGTCTTTGATAACTTCAATCTTTTCTCCAATTTATCATGATGTTATTTATTAGCCCTGTGGTAAGGATTTTTGTTTGTTTTACGTTGAGGTGCAACCCATACCGAAGGCTGTGGTCTTTGATCTTCATCAGTAAGTGCTTTAAGTCTTCTTCGCTTTCAGCAAGCAAGATTGTATCATCTGAACAGTGCAGGTAATTAATGAGTGTTCTTCCAATCCTGATGCCACATTTTTCTTCATATAATCCATCTTCTCTGATTATTTGTTTAGCACACAGATTGAATAAGTATGGTGAAAGAACACAACCCTGGCACACACGTTTCCTAATTTTAAATCATTCAGTGTTCCCTTGTTCTGTTTGAACAACTGCCTCATAGTCTATGCACAGGTTCTTCATGAGCACAATTAAGTGTTCTGTAATAATCATTCTCCACAATGTTGTCAATAGTTTTTCACAATACACACAATTGAAATCCTTTGCATAGTCAATAAAGCACAGGCAAACATCTTTCTGATATTCTTTGCTTTCAGCCAAGATCCAGCTGAAGTTAGCAATGATATCCCTCATCCACATCCTCTTCTGAATCTGGCTTGAACCTCTGGAAGTTCTCTGCCAATGAATGGTTGCAGCAATTTCTGAATTATCTTTACCAACTTTTGTTTGCATGAGATATTAATGATTTCTGCATTCTGTTGGGTCACCTCTCTTCGGAATGGGCACAAATACAGATCTCTTCCAGTCAGTTAGCCAAGTAGTTGTCTTCCAATTTCTCGGCATAGATGAGTGAGTGCTTCCAGTGCTGCATCAGTTTGTTGAAAGATTTCCATTTGTATTCCATCAATTTCTGGTACCTTGTTTTTTGCCAATGCCTTCAATGCACCTTGAACTTCTTGCTTCAGTATCATTGGCTCTTGATCATATGTTGCCTCTTGAAATGGTTGAACATTGACCATTTCTTTTTGGTACAGCGATTCTGTGTATTCCATCCATTTTCTTTTGGTGCCTTCTGCATCACTCAACATTTTGCCAATAGAATCCTTTAATATTGGAAGTCAAGGCTTGAATTTTTATTCAGTTCCATCAGCTTGACGAATGCTAAGTGTGTTCTTCCCTTTTGATTTTCTTACTCCAGGTCTTTGCACATTTTGTTATAATATTTGGCTTTGTCTTCTCAAGCTGCCTTTTGAAATTTTCTTTTCAGTTCTTTTACCTTCCCTTTTCTTCCATTTGCTTAAGCATCTCTATGCTGTGGAACAAGTTTCAGAGTCTCTTCTGACATCCATTTTGGTCTTTTCCTTCTTTCTTATCTTCCTGATGACCTTTTGCTCTCTTTCTGTATGATGTTCTTGATATCATCCCACAACTCTTCTAGTCTTTAGTGTTTAATGTATCAAATCTGTTCTTGATACGATCTCTAAATTCAGGTGGGATATGTTCAAGGTCATATTTTGACTCTCATGTACTTGTTTTAATTTTCTTCAGCTTTATCCTAAACTTGTATATGAACAATTGATGGTCTGTTCCACAGTCTTCCCTGTCCTTGTTTTGGCTCATGATATGGAGCTTCTCCACCTTCTCTTCCCATGTTGTTGTTGTTGTTGTCAAGTGCCATCGAGTCAATTCTGACCCACAGCGACCCTGTACAGAGTTTCCAAGGAGTAGCTGGTGAGCTTGAACTGCCGACCTTGCAGTTCAAATGGCTTTGCAGTCTGGCGCATTAAGCCACAGCACCACACCAGGATTCCTCTCTTCCCATTGTTGTTGTTGTTGTTGTCAGGTGCCATTGA
>NW_006408636.1:8408043-8409361 GCF_000296735.1 Chrysochloris asiatica | reverse complement strand
CATCATTTCTATCATCAAGGTCATATTTTCCAACTACTGATCCTTCCTCTTTGTTTCCAACCTTTGCATTCCAATCACCAGTAATTATCAATACATCTTGATTGCATTTTTGATCAATTTCAGACTGAAGAAGTTGGTTGTTGTTGTTGTTAAGTGCCATGGAGTTGGTTCCAACTCATAGTTACCCTGTACAGGGTTTCCGAGGCTGTAAATCTTTACGGGAGCAGAATGCCTCATCTTTCTCCCGCGGAACAACTGGTAGTTTCAAATTGCTGAATTTGCGGTTCACAGCTCGATTCGTACCCACTAATTTAATCATCACTGGCTTTAGTGGTTGGTGCATAAATTTAAATAATAATGGTATTACCTGGATTTCTGCTCTAACCTTTATTATTTCTTTTCTTTTGGTGACTGTAGGCTTACTTTGCTGTTTTGTTTTTTTTTTTTTTAAATTGTTGGAGATGTTGGGTTAATGTATTGATTTCAGTTCTTTATTCTTTTTAGATATTTTTACTTGTACTATTATTCAGTAGCATTTAAGCTGGGTGTTATTCAGTTTCCATATATTTGATTTTGTTTCTTTGATCTTCCTATTGTCTATTTCTAATTTTATATAGTGTTGTGACCTGAGAAGATATTTTGTAGTATTCTGATGTTTTAAAATTTATTAAGGTTTCCTTTGTGACATAAAATATGCTATGTTATGGAGAATGTTCTATATGCACTGGAAAAGAATGTATATTATGTTGTTTTTGGGTTGAGTGCTCTGTATATGTCTATGATGCCAAGTTGGTTGATTGTGTTGATTAGTTCTTCTGCATCTTTGTTGAGTTTCCTTTTGTTGGTCTGTCCTTCATCAAAAGTGGTGTGTTAAAATCTCCTACCATTGTTGTTGTTAAGTGCCATCAAGTAGGGTTGACCCTAATGATATAGATATAGGTATAGGGTTTCCGAGGAGCGGCTGGTGGGTTTGAACCACGACCTTAAAGTTCAAACTGATCTTTCAGTCTAATGCATTATCCTGCAGTGGTACATTATAGAGTTGTCTATCTCTTTTCTTCAGTTGTATTAGAGTTTGATTTATTTGTTTTGAGGCTTTTTCATTTGGAGTATGTTGTTGTTGTTGTTGTTGTTAAGTGCCATTGAATCATTTCCAATTCATAACAGCCCTGTATAAGGTTTCCAAGAAGGGGCTGGTGGGTTTGAATCGCCAGTGCTTGTCCTACAGTGGCGCATTATGGTTATGTCCTCTTATTCAGTTGACACTTTAATCATGCTATAAATCCCTTCTTTGTCTCTTGTTGTTGTTGTTGTTGTT
>NW_006408636.1:8390131-8407943 GCF_000296735.1 Chrysochloris asiatica | reverse complement strand
GAAACCCTGTACAGGGTCGCTATGGGTCGGAACCGACTCGACGGCACTTCACAACAACAACATATTCACTTTAACTATAGTGAATTCCTCCCTCTGTCTCTTGCTACCTTTATCTTTCCTCTGCTAACCTCCCTTTTGTTATATATTGCCTGCCCTGTCACCCATGTTAACATATGTCTACCCTCTACCCCAAAGTCCTGGTGTGGCGCTGTGGATTAATGCGCTAGACTGCAAAGTCATTTGAACTGCAAGGTCGGCGGTTCAAGCTCACCAGCCACTACTCACTATACATGGTTGTTATTGGTCGGAATCAACTTGATGGCACTTAACAACAACAATAACCCTCTAGCCTATGAAAACATTTCCCTCACCCCTTCCCTCCATAACAATCGTAGATTGTTTCTTTTATCAAGAAAACATTTTCTTAACTTTTTACAACACTGTTGCTGTTAAGTGCCATTGAGTTGGTTCCAACTCATAGCAACCCTATATAGGGTTTCTGAGGAGTAGCTGGTGAGTTTGAACCATCGTCCTTATGATACAAATGACCTTGCAGTCCAGTGCTTTATCCCACATTGCCACACTAGAACTCCTTTACAATACTGATCTGATACTGTATTTGTCTTTTTGTGATTGACTAATTTCTCTCAGCATAATGTCCTCCAGGTTCATCCATGTTGTCAGGTGTTTCGCATATTCAAAGTTATTTTTCAAAATTGTATAGAATTCCATTGTGTGACTGTACCAAAGTTTACTTAATCATTCTTCTGTTAATGAGCATTTAGGTTGTCTCAATCTTTTTGATATGTTTCTTGTAGACAGCATATGGAAGGATCCTGTTTTTTTTATCCATTCTGCACTCTATGTCTCTTGACTAGTGTATTTAATCTATTTTCATTCAGTGTAATTATAAAAAGGTATGAATTGATTGCTGTCATTTTGTTGTGTGTGTTTGGTGCTGCTGGTTTCTTTGTTCCACATAGTTTTCTGGGATTAGTTCATTTTGTTTGCGGGTTTTCTTTTTGCTTTCATTTCTGTTGTGTTAATGTTTGCTAAATCTTTCTGATTTTTCTCTTCTTTTATTTTGATGTGCAGGTATACTAATTTTCTTTGAGGCTACCTGTAATTTATTAATTATTTTTCCTGCTTTAAACAGTTTGTTTATCTTGTAATTTACTTACTTCCTTGCCTTTTGGAAGCTCTGCATCAACACTATTCTCTCTTTTTGCTTTATAGTTGATTTCATTATAAATTTATATCTCTGGTTCCTTTATTTTCAGTCTTGCAGCATTGTTTTAGTTCTATATCTGGATTGAGTCCTGCATGGTATTGCAATGCATGATAATCTCAGGCTGTTGTCTGCTGTTGTAGGTTTTCAGTTCAAAGAACACACCTTATCATTTTTTGTAAGTTGGTCTGGTCATTACAAATTACTTTAATTTCTGTTTATCAGGAAATGCCCTAATTTTGCTGTAGTATTTGAGGGACAGCTTTGTTTTGTATATGATTGTTAGTGGGCAATTTATTTCTTTCAGAATTTTTTTATATTACCTTCTTGCCTGAATGGTTTCTGCTGAGAAATCAGAGATTATTCTTATTGCTTCTCCTTTGCAGGTAAGTTTTCATTTTTCACGAGCTGCTCTCAGGATGTTTTTCCTTGTCTTTAGTTTTGTAAATTATGATATGTTTTGGTGATTTAAAAAAGTTTTTATTGTAAATTGAGTGATAGTTTACATGAGAGAACATTAGCTTTACACTCATCCTATTATATTTCATTTCATTGCAATGATTACAATCCCCTCCATGCACCATCATTTAACAGTATTTGCTTTTATTCCCTCTGTTTTTTTTTTTTTTTTTTTTTTTTTTTTTATGTACACCAAAACACTCAGGAATATATAATCATTCAAACAAACAAGCTTGCCCCCCTGGACGCCAGCACACAGCCCCTCTCCCTCCTTGAGTCTGGAGTCCACAGCCACTCCCTCTCTCCACATCATCATCACTGCCTTCATCTTTGGGGTCACTGCATCTCTGAAGGTTGCACACTCTGCTCCTACTCTTCTTCCTTTATGGTCCCAGGGTCCTCCACTCCTGGACTGCAAGATCAACCACTCCCCTCTTTTTGTTGCAAAACGTCTATCTTTATGTTTGCAACAATCACAATCACTCCTGATGACAATTACTCACTAGTGAACCACAAGAGTCTTATCCCCATCTTGTTTCACTAGCCCCATCTAGACAGGTTGAAAACCACTCAATGAAGAGTCTATCTTTCCCCACACCCTCTGAAACTAAACTCCCTCTTGAAAACTTGTAAGCCAGTCTTGGTGAATTTCTTTTGGGATATTTCCTTTTTGGGGTTCATTTAGCTTCTTGTATGCTCATCTTCTCACCTTTCATGATGTTAGGGAAGTTTTTTCCCAACAACTCTTCAACAGTTTTCCTTTCTGCTTCGTATTGTCTCTGCCTCTTATGGAATTCTGATTACCCATAAGGCATTCCTCTTCATGGTATCCTATATAACTCTTAGGCTTTCTTCAGAATTTCTCATTATTTTTTCTGATTATTCTTCTAGCATACTAGAATTGAGAGACCAATCCTCAAACTCATCAATTTTGGGCCTGCACTGCCTCAAATCCACTCCCTTGCCTCTCCAATGCATTGTCCATTTTCCAAATCCCAGCATCAATCCTCTGGACTTCCAACTGAAAGCCCTGCCCCATTTCCAAACTTGCACTCATCCTGTCTGCTTGTTTCTTGCAGCAGCCTCCTGAAGTTATCCAAAGTTCCCTCTGTGCTCTCCTTGACCCCCTGTCGATCCCTCAAAGACACCCATACATTACTCCCCCGAATTCTCCCTCAGACAGTTCCAACACTCCTTCCTCCTCAGAAATGCCCTTTGGCTCTGCATCCTCACACCTACTTAAGTGAGCCCAAGCTTCCATAGCTACATTTACTTAATGACTGTATAGTGATGATTCTTAGGCTCTCACCAACTGTCTCCTGTGGGTGTAGTTAGATAATGGAAACATGTACTCTCTTCTCGTTTGCTGCTTGTGTACCTCAGTTTAGGGTAGGTTTGCTGATGTTGTCTGCTGTCTATCACTGATCAAGAAATATAGGAGCTGGTATTGACTCTTGCCCAGTGGGTGGAGCTAAAGAGTGTATGGTTGTGGCTGTACTGTATGGGCAGAATTGCTGTATCCTGTCCAGTGGGAAAGAGAAAACCCCTCTTCCCACCCCCCAACACAAGAAAACAAAATGGAATAAACAAACAAGGAACCAACAATGAAAAGAGAAAATAATAACGAGGAAAAAAACCAAAAAACAAAACAGGCAGCAATCAGAAAAAAAAGAATATAATAACCACAAGGACAAAACAGGGACAGGAAAATGGAGTTTTAAAAGAGAAAAAATAAAAGGAAGAAATAATAAAAAGTTAGAAAAACCATTGAGAAGGAAGATGAAAACAGAATAGAGAGTAGTAAAGAAAGATCATGGAGGGGTGGGGAGAGGACAGAAAGGGGAAATGAGAACCCTAAGAAAAGAAGGAAAAACAAAAGTGGAAATAGATGGTATAAAATTCATGAGAATGGAAAGAGAAGAAGGAAGAGAAAGAAAGAACAAACAAAAACAATGAAACAACAAAAGGAGAAACCCAAACAACAGGCAAAAAAAAAAAAAAAAAAAAAAAATCAGTACTAGACCCAGAAAGGAGAATATTCTGGGGGACTCCTGCTAGTTAAGGAGCTCACAAGGTAGGTGTGGGAGGGATGTTACAGTAGAATTTCTGGCCCTAGATGGAGTTCCTATTGGCCTCGGTGTTAACTATGTTCAGGGATACAATCTGGCAGTAGTTCCATGAAGGCCCTTGATGGAGCTGATTTCAGTGTCTCTTAGGACCACTGTTTAAATGCTGGTGTGGTGACTCTGTGGGTCCTATAGGTCTATAGCCAAGTGCATCTGAATGCAGGCACACTAGCAGCACAGCAAAGTGATACAGCTGGCCCCCACCTCACACTGGTGTGGTTCTCAACCACATGACTTCCAGCCACTGATGGTGGCTGAAGGTGACAGCTGGTTACCAGAGGAGTATGGTAAAAAATAAGTATTGCATCTTTTCCATTGTCTGTGTGAATCTGCTCAGCCAGGCCAGCTCCTGTTGCCAATGTTGCTCACAAAGGTTCAAGATGGTTGTGCCATGTCTGGTCTGCCATTTGCCAGTCAGTCTTCCTTTCTTGCTGTCCCTCCTAAGCTTCCCTTCCCAGCAAGTTCTCAATCCACTTTTCTAACCTTTCTTCTGAAGTTCTGGGTTCTTGAATTTTCATCTGTGCTTGTTTCATTTGATCTCTCATATCTTTGTTGTAGAGGGTTCATGTAGTACATTTGCCTATTTCACCATCTTTCCGGAAGTCCTCTTTCTTAAGCTGGTATTTGGTTTAAAGTCAGTTTTGTCAGACATAAATATTGCCATGTCTCCTTGTTTTTGATTGCTGTTAGCTTGATATATTTTTTCCATCCTTTGATTTTCAGTCTATTTTTGTCTTTGTTTATAAGCTGTGTCTCATAGCTAGCATATTGAAGTATCCTCTTTCTTTATCCATTCTGCTACTCTCTGTTTCTTGATTAGTGCATTTAATCCATTTTTATTTAGTGCCGAATCCACGGCACATTATAACAACAACAACAATTATCAATAGGTATAAATTGATTGTGGTCATTTTGCTATGGGTGTGTTTTTTGGGTGTTATGTTGCTAGCTTTTTTGTTCCATATAATTTCTATGCTGAGTTTATTTTGTTTGTAGATTTTCTTTTCAGTTTTTTTCATTGCTGTTGTATTAATGTTTACTAAAATTTTCTGATTTTCCTCTTTTTAATTTAATTTCTTTAAAACAACAAAGATACAGTTTTTTAAAACAATGAAAATAATGTTCAGGGGATAAAGTATTCACATTGGTATTTTTTCCCTGTTGTCAGATTTATAACAGAAAGGCAGTTGAATATCAAAATAACATGATGGCAATGAGCTAAGATAGGCTGAATAAATCACCAAAGGAGTTACTGGGACTGGAAATATAGGACATCTGATGACTGATACTACTTTTTATTTTGGGAGCCAGTCTCACTTTGCATATCTGTTTTGATCCTCTACTCACAGCCTTAATACTTGAATTCAGACAGCAATCTGATTTCTACAATTTTAAAGTGGGGATGGGGTCGGTAAGAAACTTACTGTAAAAGTTATTAAACAGACTAATTAACATTACTTTCAAAAATCTCATATGCATGTGAAAGTTGGACAGTGAATAAGGAAGACCATAGAAGAACTGATGCATTTGAATTATGGTGTTGGAGAAGAATATTGAAAGTTCCATGGACTGCCAAAAGAACTAACAGATCTGTGTTGGAAAAAGTACAGACAGTGTTCCTTGGAAGCTAGGATGGTCAGATTTTGTCTCTTGCACTTCGGACATATTATCAAGGGGGACTGGTACCTGGAGAAGGATATCATGCTTGGTAGAGTGAAGGGTCATACAAAAAGAGGAAGGCCCCGAATGAGATGGATTGACACAGTGGCAGCAGCAACAGGATCAGGCATAGCAACAATTGTGAGTTTGGCTCACGCCTGGGCAATGTTTCATTCTGTTGTGCATAGGGTCACTATGAGTCATTATCGACTCGATGGCACTTAACAACAACAGCAATTAACATTAGTGAAAATTCTATTCAAACATGTCTTCTTTCCCTGAAAGTAAATTTATTTGAGACACTAGGATTAAAGTAGTTTGGTAAGTACCTAAAGGGCAGGAAGGATGGGCTAGAGGATGCCAATACCATCACCATTTGTACGCACAATAGGACACCCTTCCCCTGGCTTCAACTGGCAAAACTGCCAGTTTCTCTCCCTGATCATTGTGACTACAAAGCATGTTCCTTTCCTTTGGTATGTTATAGGCTCAAAACACTTCAACTTTGACTTTTAGAATAATATCTGATATAGGGGAGAAAGGAGATCCTATCTTCAAAGATATAAATATACACATTTTTTATTAAATCTTGTTGTTAGTAAGTGCCATAGAGTTTTCAAGGAATAGATGGTGGGTTTTAACCACCAATCTTGCATTTAGCAGTCCAGTGCTTATCCTATAGCACCACAAGAGTAAATATAAGAGAAAGACAAATATAGATCACCTGGGTGAGAGAAATCATAGGCACCATGATGAATTTCCAAAGTTCTATCTCTGCATGATGACCTTTTATAGTACACAAAGAACAAAGGAATACTTCCCACATCTATGACTGGTGGCAACAACCATGCGCCACATGCACGCTGAGCCTACAGAAAGCAGGGAAGGAACATCACAACCAGGTGACCATTAAGGGAATGTTTCCAGGAATGTTCTTGTGAGGGAAGTGGCTCAAAATCAACTTTTAAATATACTTTGTTTGTAACGCTGGTAGTTCAGCTGTCAGAGATGCATGAAGTACTCAAGAAAAATTGGCATCTGAACACTTAAATGTATACACAAAATGGACTTAAACCCTGCTAAGCTAGTCGTTCGGAGTCCTGGTGTGGTGCTATGGGCTAATTCATCAGACTGCAAAGTAGGTTGAACTGCAAGATTGGTGTTTCAAGCCCACCAGCTGTTCCTTGGAAACCCTATACAGGGTCGCTATGGGTCGGAATTGACTCGATGGCACTTAACAACAACAACAACAAGTTAGTTGTTCGGAGTCCTGGTGTAGCGCTGTGGGTTAATGTGCCAGACTGCAAAGCTGTTTGAACTGCAATATTGGCAGTTCAAGCTCACCAGTTGCTCCTTAGAAACCCTATACAGGGTCTCTATGGGTCAGAACTGACTCAATGGCACTTAGCAACACCAAGCTAGTCGTTCACAGGCAAAAAGGCCTTCAGATTTCATGCTCTACAGCAATCACATTCTGTCAAGGTCCTGGTCTGGTATAATCTCATCTATAATTTAATCATAGGGGAATTAGAGAAAAAAAAAGTTACTGAGTTGACAAGGGTTAACATCAACCCCATGTATATCAGAGTAGAACTGTGCTTCATATGGGTTCAATGACTGATTTTTTTGAAGTAGAACACCAAGCCTTTCTTCTGAGCCTCTTTTTTTATTTTTATGTGAAGGTATATTAATTTTCTTTGAGGTTATCCTATAATTTATTAAAATTTCCTCCCTGTTTAAAGCAGTCTCTTTTATCTTGGAATTTATTTGACTTCCTCACCATTTGAAAGTTCTGAATCTACACTATTCCCTCTTTTTGCTTTGTGGTTGACTTCGTTATAAATTGAAATCTCTGAATCCCTATTGTTTTGTGTTGTTCTTAAGTGCCTTTGAGTCGGTTCCGACCCAAAGCGACCCTGTATAGGGTTTCTGAGGAGTGACTGGTGAGCTTGAACCACCGACCTTGCAGTTCAAATGGCTTTGCAGTCTGGTACATTTAGATTTAGTCTATTTTAGATAACTTTTATATCTGAATTGCAGGGTCTGAACACCAAGATCAGCAGTTAACAACAATGACAATATCTGAATTGGGGTTCCTGGTGTGGCATTATGGAATAAGCACTCGACTGCAAGGTCGGTTTGAACTGCAAGGTCGGCAGTTCAAACTCACCAGCCGCTCCTCAGGAACTGTATTTAGGGTTGCTATGAGTTGGGCCAAACTCGACGGCACTTAACAACTACACCAACAATATCTGGATTGAGTTCTGAGTGGTGTTGTCATGCATGTCAGTCCCAGGTTGTTGTTTGCTGTTGGTTATCAGTCCAAAGAACATTCTTTAGTATTTTTTGTAAGTTGTCTTGTTATAACAAATTCCTTCGATTTCTGTTTATCTGAAAATGTTCTAATTTCACCATTGTATTGGATGGTGAATCATATAATTCTTGGTTGGCATTTTTTTTTTTTTTTCAGAGTTTTGTGTCATCCCACTGTTTTCTTTTTTGCTGAGCAATCAGAGCTTAGTCTTACTGATTCTCCTTTGTAGGTAACTTTTTGTATTTCCCGAGCTGCTCTCAGGAATTTTTCTTTGTCTTTGGTTTTGGAAATTTGACTATGATATGTTTTGGTTATTTTCTTTTGGGGTCTATCCTGTTTGAATTTTGTTTGGCTTTTTGTTTCGTCTTTCATGATGATGTTAGAAAAAGGTACAACCATGATGGAGAAAGAATAGAGACTGGACAAACAATTCTCTTGCAAAAGCACAGATCTTGTAAAGCACAGATGAGACAGTAAATGAAACTTAGCAAAACACTTATTTTTAGTGAATAATATGAATTGTGATGTCCCCTTGAGCTTGCAAAATCTGACAGATGCAGAAGCCAATAAACCACAAACCCTACTCCCAGCAGTGGAAAATAACTAGCACATGGAGCAGGCACAATAACAACTTATTTGGCCAGCTGTTAACCTCAATATGGTGCATCAGGGCCAGACCTGGGTCTCGAACCAGGGTGATGCGCACGCGTAAGCATTTATGTCATGTATCCCAGACACCTTCACAACAGAATCTACCTTGAAATCTTACACTCCATCTTGGCTATTAAGTGAGCATACAACCAGAGAAATGAGGAGCTAGGAAGCAACACTAAAACCCACAAGATATTGTCAACAATTCCAGGAACCTGCATGGTTCCCTGTCTTTAGCTCTATAAAACCCCCAAAGCCTGTGAGCTCAGGGAGATATTGCTATATGCAACATATCTCCCCTGAAGATTCTTTTTCTTAAATGAACTCTTGCTGTTTCACTTCATGACTTTCTAGTCTTTTGTAACTTGTCCCCAGTAACAATGTTGTTGTTGTTAAGTGCTGTTGAGCTGCTTTTGACCCATAGCGACCCTATGTAGAGTTTCTGAGGAACAGTCCAGTGCATTTACCCACAGCGCCACACCAGAAATCCAATTAAAATGTTGTTGTTGTTAAGTGCTGTCGAGTCAATTCCAACCCATGTTGTTGTTGTTAAGTGCCTTCGAGTCGGTTCCGACCCATAGCAACTCTGTACAGGGTTTCCGAGGGTGTAAATCCTTACGAGTAGAAAGCCTCATCTTTCTCCCGCGGAGCAGCTGGTAGTTTCGAACTGCTGACCTTAAGGTTCGCAGCCCGATTCATAACCACTACGCTACCAGAGCTCCTTATTCCAACCCATAGCAACCCTATATAGGGTTTCTGATAAGCAGCTGGTGAGCTTGAACTGCCGACCTTGCAGTTCAAATGGCTTTGCAGTCTGGCACATTAACCCACAGTGCCACACCAGGATTATTCGAGCAACTTTTTGACAATTTTCTCCATGCTTTTTATTGTCTCTTCCTGTTCTGGAATTCCAACCACCTCCTCTTCATGGCGTCTGACATAAATCTCATGCTTTCTTCTGATTTTTAAATTCTTTTTTCTTATTATTCCTCAAATTTACTAGTATTGAGAAATTTATCTTCAAGATCACTAATTTGAGCTTTCATTGATTCAGTTTTACTCTTTTGCCCTTTCAATGTATTGGCCATTTCTGAGATCTAAATATTAATCTTCTGGATTTCTATTTGCAGGTTTTGTATTGCTTCAAAATTTGCATTTATTTTGTCTGTTTGTTCTTATAGCATTTTCCTAAATTCTTCTACAGCTTTTTTTCTGTGCTTTCTTTGCTTTCTTTGATCTTTCTGTCAACCCATTGAAGGTACCTGAATGTCATTCTTTTAAATTCTTTCTCAAGTTGTTCAGAAATGTTTTCTGGGTCTGCATTTTGGCAATTTGCTTGAGCCACTCTCGTTTCTTTGTGTGAGCTAAACTTGTCTATTGTCTATGATACATTGTGGTGTAGTTGTATTTGTATTTAATTGATGATTGTATGTTGGTGTGTTCTTAGGCTCTTACCAACTGTCTCTAGGTGGGTGTGATTAGAGAATGGAATCATGTGCACTGTTTTCTGTTCTTGCAGCTCAGTTCAGGGTGGGTTTGGTTGGTGTTAGCTGATGATATAGGAGCTCGTATTGGCTCTTGTCCAGGGGATGGAGCTGAAGAGGGTACAGTTGTGGCTGAGCTGTATGAGCTTGATTGTTGTTTCTCATCAGGTGGGGCAACAGGAGAAAACACACAAAGGAAAACAAAATAGAACAAACAAACAAGCAGAGTGAAAACAGAGTGTAATAAAGGAGAAAAAAATAAACAGAGTGTAATAAAGGAGAAAAAAATAAACAAAAAGGAGCAGCAACAAGAAGAAAATCATATAATAACTAAATAGAGAAAGGAGTGACAGAAGACTTCCAGCAAGATGGTGGATTAGGCAGGTGCACTAGATACAAGAGACCAAATCAAGCAGACAAAGATGAAAATCCTGGACCCTGAACTTCAGAGGAAAGGTAAGAGAGATAAACTGAGTGCTTGCTGGTAGGAGTAGTTGAATAGAGATGGTGAGAGAAGGAGACTGGTGAATGGCTGTCCTGATGTGGCATGACTATCTTGAACTTTTGTGAGCAACTTTGACAACAGACGGCAAACTGGCAGAGTAGAGTCACACAGGTGGCAGGAAAGGTGCGATTCTTTCTTTTCCCCCATGCTCCCCAGGTGACCAGAGTTGTGGCCAACTCCCATCCTCATCCAGCCCCTGTGCAGATTATCTCTCTGGGAGTTCAGAGTGATGCAGTTAGGAAGCCACGCAGAGTGTGAGGTGGGGGCTGGCAGTGCCATATTAGCACCTGGATTCAGGTGGCCTTGGCTCCAGACTTACAAAACCTGCAGAGACACCTCACCAGCATTTAACCAATCATCCTGTATCCAGCCACCCTGACACTGAAACCAGCTCCATCAAAGGTCTCAGAAAACTAGTTACGAAATGAAAGCCCTGAACATAGATAACACCAAGGCTGATAGGAACTCTGTTGTCACATCCCTCCAACTTGTGAGATCCTTGGCTTACTGGAGCAGCCCCACCTCTCCCACCGAGTTCTTTCCTTTGTGGATCCAACAGCTATACTAGGTTTTTTTGTTTTTATTTTCAGGTTTTTTGTTTTTTTCCATTTTGTTGTTTAATTGTTTTAGTTTGTTTAATTTTTCCCCTAAGGAGCTCTGGTAGCATAGTGGTTACGAGTTGGGCTTCTGATCTCAAGGTCAGCAGTTCAAAACTACCAGCTGTTTTGTGGGTGAAAGATAAGGGTTCCTGCTCCCGTAAAGATTTACAGCCTTGGAAACCCTATACAGGGTCACTATGAGTTGGAACAGACTCCACAGCACATAACCACCACCACCACCACCACCATTCTTTCTTCTCTATCGAATTCCTTGAATTTTATACTTTTAATCTCTGCTGTTGTTTTTCCTTCTTTTCTTCTGCTTCTCATTTCCCCTCTTCTTCTTTTCTCTTTTGATCTTTCTTTGTTACTCTCTACTCTCTTTCTCTTTTCATCTTCCCTCTCCCTGGTTTTTCTAAGTGCTTTAAAAAAAAAATGATTTGTCTCATTTTTCTCTTCTATAGCTCCATTTTCTTTTCTTTTTTATTCTTAAGGATTTAAAAAAATTTTCATCCTTTTATTATCTCTCTTGTTTTTCTCTTCTATAGCTCCATTTTCCTATCTCCTCCCCTGCCTTTTTTAGCTACATCAGAAAATCTTTATTCCATGAGTCAAGGCCAATAATTGTTCTTCCTAACCATACAGAGACTAATATAATGAGCCATACCACCAGCAAATCCCATTGCCAAATGCTGACATTTTTTCAATCTTAAAAATTTCATAAATTCAGAGAAGTTGTTGTTATTGTTGTTGTCAGGTGCCATCGAGTCAGAACCGACTCATAGCGATCCCATGCAGAATGAATTAATGTCCGATCCTTGTCCAAACTCACTACCGCTGCCACACTTGACACCATCAATGATGCCACTTGGCCGATCCATCTTGTTGGGGGTCTTCCTCTTTTTCTCTGACCCTCCATCTTACCCAGCATGACATCCTTCTCCAGTGACTGTTCCCTCCTGACAGTATGTCCAAAGTATAAGAGACGAAGCTTAGCAATCCTGGCCTTCAAGGAGCACTCTGGCTGCACTTCTTCCAAAACAGATCTATTGGTTCAGAGAAGTTAGAACCTTAAAAATTCAATTATTCAAATTTACAAAAATAAATACCACTCTGACACTCAAAGGACATCTTCACTTTAAGGCTTTTGTCATGAATCTGAATCTTTATTGTTCTGAAATAAATGTTATAAACATAACTCAAAACAAAACTTCAATATTCAGTCTCAGAAGAGGTGTGTGGCTCAATGCCCATCACATGTAACAAGAAATTTTCCTTTAAAAAAAGGAAAGAAAGTACTATAAGGAGTCTTTCATATGAATGAAAATGCACCCTTAGGATTTTCCCCCTTCATCTTATTAGTTTGTATACACATGGGAATCAAAAGGTTTGCATTTTCTTCACAATAGTTATTGTTATGATGCTTGATGGACTTTTTGCCACTCAGAAAATTTTGTCAAGAAGCATCATCTTCATCGTAGTTACTAAGATCAGCGTGGACCATTCTGCTGAATTCTAATACATTGTACCACTCATCTTTGTTCATAACATGATACTTTGATTGCTCCAGGTACTGGTAAGATACTGAAAACAGTGGCCATGTCATCCCAAGCAGAAGAGCTAACATAGATTTAGCAGTATCAATATTAAGGCTTCTCTAATCTTTATCCCTTACAAAAATAAGAAATATCTGTAGATATTCTTAAATGACGAAATAACATTCAATTGTGAGCACAAAAAGTCAAATTTGTTCTGTAAGTTTTCTATGCAGTCACACTGTAACAAAGTCATCCCTTTTAACCATTCTTCCTTGGTAAAAAATCCAATGCTTTCAACCTCCAATTTCCATGGTAAAACTAACAGAATATTTTCAGGTTTAACACCAATGTCTTCACAAAACTTTTCCACTCCTTCTGGCCCTACAACTTCATCAGGACCTGCATACTCATAAAACCAAGACAGGCACTTCTTGCTCAAAAAATGTTCTTTTCCACTTACTAGTTTAGCAGGAGGTTAGGATCTGCAATAACTGGAGATTTTACACTTCTTGAGGCTTCTGTCTCTTCTTGTTCACTGGCATTTTCCACCCTCCCTGGCAGGGCAGGCTGGGGAGCCTGGGAAGGGGATCACAGTCCCTTGCGGGCCCTTCAGCATTGGCACATGTTTCCCAGAAACAGCAGTAGGTGGAGAAGCAGAGTCTACAGCTGGCACCAGCATGTCACAGTCCACCTGTCACTCACTGCCAGGTCTCCTGGTCCTTATCCGCCTGGGACAGTGGTGGCTCCTTGCCGGTAGACATTGTCCTATCCCTTTTTTGTCTTTATAGTTACTATATTTATTTTTCTACTTGTTGCCTATTTTTATTTATTTTTTCTCTTTATTATTTTCTATTCGCGTTGTTGGTTCATGGTTTGTTTATTCTCTTTTGTTTTCTTAAGTGTGTATAGTGGAGGATTTTTCTCTTTTCCATTCAACAGGAGACAGAAACCGTACCCATACAGCCTAGCAACAATCATACCCTCTGTAGCTCCACCCACTGGGCAAGAACTAGTACCAGCTCCTATACCACCTCATCAATGATAGACAGTAGTTAACACCAGCCAAACCCACACTAAACTGTGGTGCATGAACAGTGAATGATAATTGTGTACATGCTTCTATTCTCTAACTACAACCACAGGAGACAGTTGGTGAGAGCCTAAGAACACACAAACATACAACCATCAATTAAATACAAATGCAACAATCCCCCAATGCCCCAGAGACAACAGATTATTTTAGCCCACATGAAGAAATATGTGAGAATGCTCAAACAAATTTCAAATATGTAGAGACAAAAAAATATTTCTGAGGATGAAAAGGTAATGGAACTAACTGAAAAAGAATTCACAAGAATGATATTTAGGTACTTCAAAAGATTGAGACAAAGGTTGAGGTAAGCAAGGAGAACACAGAAAAAAATGTAGAACAATTCAAGAAAACACTACAAGAACAAACACAGATAAATGCAAATTTTGAAACAATGCAAAACCTGCAATTAGAAATCCTGAAGATTAATACTAAAATCTTAGAAATTGACAATACATTGAAAGAGCAGAGGAGTAGATTTGAAGCAATGGAGCCCTGAATTAATGACCTTAAAGGTAAATCTCTCAATACTGCTGTTGTTAAGTGCCTGTTGAGTCAGTTCCAATTCATAGCAAACCTGTATATGGTTTCCTAGGAGTGGCTGGTGAATTTGAACTGCTGACCTTGCGTTTCAAACCGACTTTGCAGCCCGGTGTATTAACCCACAGTTCCACACCAGGGCTCCATATCAGTATACTAGAAAAATAATCAGAAAGAAGAATGAAAAAAATATGAAGAAAACCTAAGAGTTATGTGGGACACCATGAAGAGGAACACCATGATAGAAATTCCAGAACAGGAAGAGACAATAAAAAGCACAGAGAAAATTGTCCAAGTGTTGTTGGAAGAAAACTTCATTAACATCATGAAAAAAGAGAAGATAAGCCTTCAAGAAGCTGAATAAACCCCAAACATGACAGACCCCAAAAGAAAATCACCAAGACATATCATAATCAAACTCTCCAAAACCAAAGACAAGGAAAGACTCCTGAGAGCAGTTTTGAAAAACAAAAATTTCCTATAAGGAGAACCAATAAGACTAACCACTGTTTTTCAGATGAAATCATGCAGGCAAGGAACACAATTGGATGACATATACAAAACTCTGAAAAAAAAAATGCCAACCAAGAATCATAAACTCAGCAAAGCTGCCCCTCAAATATGGTGGTAAAATTAGGATGTTTCATGATAAACAGAAATTAAAGGAATTTGTAATGACCAGACCAACTTTATGTAAAATGCTAAAGGGTGTTCTTTGGACAGAGAACCAACAATAGCAGACAACAACCAGAGATTACCATACATGACAACACCACCCAGAACTCAATTCAGATTATATAACTAATTGAAGTAAAACAAACCCAGAAGACTGAAAATAGGGAACCAGAGATATCACTTTATAAAGAAGTCAGCTACAAAGCAAAAAAGGCAATAGTGTATATATAGAACTTTCAAAAGGCAAGGAAGTCAACTAGATTTCAAAATAGTAAAAAATATTAACAAATAACAGGATAACCTTAGAGAAAACAAATAGCTTGTACATCAAAATAAAAAAGAGGAAAATCAGAAAGATTTAGTAAATACAAATACAACAGAAATGAAAATGCAAAGAAAACCCACAAACAAAATTAACTTTGCACAGAAAACTATGTGGAACAAAGAAAACAACAGCGTCTCTCACACACACAAACACATACAGAAAAAATGACAGCAATTAATGCATACCTATCGATAATTACACTGAATGAAAATAGATTAAATGCCACAAGCCAAGAGGTAGAGAGAGCAGAATGGATAAGAAAACAAGATCCTTCAATAGGTGATCTACAAGAGACACATCAAAAAGATGGAGACAGCCTGAATGCCAATCAACAGAAGAACGGTTAACAAACTTTAGTACATACACACAATGGAATAGTACAAAATGTTGAAGAATAAACTATGAATCTGCAAAACACCTAATGACCTGGATAAACCTGGAGGACATAATGCTGAGTAAAATTAGTGAATCACAAAAGGACAAATATTGTATGATATCACTGTTTTGAAAAGTTAAGAAAAGTTTTTCTAGATAAAAGAAATAATCTATGATGATTACAGTGGGGAGGTGTGGAGAAGGGGAAGGGGAAAATATTAATGGGCCAAAGAGTAGACATATGTTAACATGGGTGATAACAGGCAATATACAACAAGAGGGAGTTAGCAGAGGAAAGATGAAGGTAGTGGGAGACACACTGAAGAATTCAATGTTAAAGTGAAAAGAAGTAAATAATATTAACTGTCAGTACATGCAAGTAATTGAAATCATTGTAATGAAGCAAAGTATATGATTTGTTGAATGTAAAACTAATGATCTGCTCCATAAACCTTCATTTAGTTCACAATAAAAAGTTAAAAATAAATCCCAAGCCAGAGAACAAACAAGATGGCAGATCAAATGGCAGTGCAGTGAGGAGCTCCATCAGCAACAACACAGAATACCAGACCAAGCAGGCTCAGGAGATGGTGCCAGAACCCTGAACCACATATAAAGGAATATTTAGAAGGTTGGAAGGCTTACAGCCAGGGGAATTCGTAGCAGAAGCAAGAAATCCATTGCTTTCTAATTCAAGATGCTCAGCTGCTCCTGAAGCCACCATCTTGGGAGAGATCGAGAGGGGGAAGGATCAGAGCAGCCATGGATGCCTGACAGAACTATGGAGATAAAGGTGTGAAAATTGTTTTCTTTTTCTTTTTTTGTATCTGATCATTGGTCTTTCGCTGTCTGCGCACCTCCATTCTGGTGACTAGAGGGGGTGACTGAGCAAGTGGACACCCCACCCCCGTCCCTGGAGGGTTCTACTATGCATGCACACAGATCTCCTTAAAATTAAAAATGACAGTTTCCATTTAAAATGGCCGCAGCTGGCCCTGAACTATTTATCACTAGGAAAAGGGCCTGAGTGGGGATTCTGGAGTGGGACAGGCAGATTTAAAAAGAAAAGGCCAAAAATTAAATCCTGAGTTATGTCACAATGACCAACAGTGGCATCACAAAATTTCTCAGCAAGAAGAGTGAAAAGGGAATACCATCTCCTGATCACATCTACCTGGAGACAATGAGAAAGCATAAAACAAAACAAAAAAAAAGCTGAACAAAAATACACATGCATCTAAGTTTTAAAACTACAGATAACTCTGGAATATGCCAAACAAAACAAAACAATACAAAAAATCAGAAACAGATGACCATATCAGCACATGTCCAGAAATGAGATAAAGTGACTGAGGCAAATGAGTTGGAAGTAGACTTACACTCCATACTGGAAGATGGGCAGGCTTTGGAAATGCCTGAGAAGGAATTCAGAAAAATGATTATAAAATGTATCAAAACCCTGTACAATGGATATGATCAAGACATTATACAACGGAGTTGAGAAAAATAAGAAAGAAGTCAGGAAAGCGCTACAGGAACAATCAAATAAAATAGATAAAGCATTGGAAACAATGTAAAACCTACAGAAAGAGGTCCAAACGATTATATAATAGAATATCAGAAAGGGCAAAGGAGTAGAATCGAAGAGACAGAAGACAGAACTAGTGAGCTAGAAGATAACTCCCTCAACATTACTAAGAAGAGCAAACAGAAAAAAAGGATAAAAAAATCTGAAGAAGGCCTAAGATTCATGTTGGACAACATGAAGAGGAATAACTTAAGAATTATCGGCATTCCGGAACAGGAAGTCCACAAGTCGACAGAGGAGATAGTTGAAGAGCTTCTGTGTGGGGAGTTCCTGCTCTCCACGGGGGTCATGGGACAAGAGCAAATACGCGGAATCATTGGGTGAAGAAATGAATGAATACAGTCAAAAGACTTTTCAACTTGCTGTGTTGTCCGGCTATGCTCTCCAGCTTCTGCCCTTGCTTCTGCTTTCTGCTCTATGCTGTCTGCCCTCTGCCTTCTCCCTCCTCCTCTCTGCTTCTTCTGCCACTTCTACTTCCTTCTGCCTCTACTGCCTTCTGCCTCCTGCCTCTTTCTGCCTCTACTCCTGCTCTCCATTTCCTCTTTCTCCTTTCTCTGCTAGTTCCTTCTGCCTTCTGATAGTTCTGCCAGCCCAGCTCAGCAAGTCTTTATTTTTTATACTTAAAATTACACAGTACATGCATTGACACTTTTATC
>NW_006408636.1:8379979-8387716 GCF_000296735.1 Chrysochloris asiatica | reverse complement strand
CAATTTGCCATTAACTGCCAGTGGCCTCATTTGTTACACTCGGGCCTATAGGGCCTCGAACCTCTGACCAGTCTTACACGGTCCGCAACACCTTGCCTACTATTGTAAAATAGACACTTGAGTAGGATAGAAAGGAATGTTGGGAAACATGATTACAGAAAACTTGTAAGCCCATCTTCAGCCTATAATTGACTGGAGTACCTAAAAGGGGTTCTAGAACTTGCCCAGTGAAATAAGCCTCTAGCAAAGCCTTTGCAGAGTATAGGACCTTAGATGGAATCCTGAGTCCCATCCAGAACCTTCTGAGGTGGTAAATCCCCACTATCAAGGACAAGCAGACCAGCCTGGAACCACTAGAGTGACAGAAGACACCTTTTCAAAGAAAGATCATCAGGAAAAACCCAAAACAAAAATGCCAGCATGACTGGCTACTACAATAATAAGCAAGCTGTTCGCCAGGAAGCCATCAAGGCAAGTAATCAAGTTCCTTCAGGACAAACTCCCCTCTAAGATGGAAACCAAAGGGAACACACAAACAGGCATGTAAGCTTGCTGGCAACCACATTGGCCTACTGGTGAGTGGAAGAGGGGGAAAGGCAGCAATGAAGAAATGGGCGGAGTTCAACCACAGTCCAATGACTCCTGTTGATCTGGAGATGAGAGAAAGAAGAGGAAGAGCTGGTTGGTCCAAAGTGTGCTGAGATTTGGGGACACTTGAGCCCATGGACAAGGACATAGCCACAGAGGGCTATAGCTGAGAGTGAAGCATCCAGCTGATATGAAGTGAGGGGAGATGCACAAGAACACCCAAACTTGCGGACAGTAGCCATTTGACCTAGTCTCAATGGCTTGATAATCAGAACTCAACTAGAAGAAGATTACAAAATAAAATTTTTTTCTGATAAAGGAACAGCTTCTGAGGCTGTAAATCTTTACAGAGCAGAAAGCCTCATCTTTCTCCTGTGGAATGGCTGGTAGTTTCAAACTGCCAACCTTGAGGTTAGCAGCCCAATTTGTAACCACTGTGCTACCAGAGCTCCTCATAACATGGATAAATGTTCTTTGATGGTTACCAGGGGTGGGAGGAAGAGGAGTAATTTACTGGTTAGAGGGTAGACATATCTTAACATGGGTGAAGGGGAAAGACACTATACAATTAGAGGGAGGTTGGCAAAACAATGCTGGAGGCATAGGGAAACAAGGGGAGGGATGCAAGAGTTAAATGCAAAAGAGGTAAATATTGCTAAATACACAATCATACAGTAGCAATGATCTATAGACAGATACAGGAATAGATGCAAAGGTTGAATGGGTGTGGGAGAGAAATTGCGAGTACACCTACAAATATATAATGGTTTTACAGAGGATATTTGCACATGTATATTTACCTTTGCTGCAAACATATTCATGAATGTGGAGCATCCATGGGGCAGAGTTGTGAAAACCTCTTAGGCACTACCACACATTTAAAGGGAATCAGTTGCTGGGTACTCAGGACCATGGTCTCAGGGGACACCATGGTTAACTGGCATGTCATAGTCCACAAAAACATGCTCTACAGCCTACTTTGTTGAGTATTGATTAGGGTCGTAAAAGTTCTTGAATGGTCATCTAAGGTGCAACTATTGGTCTTTTCCTGTCTGGAGGAAAGAAGAGTGATGAAAACTGAAGATGCTTGGAGAGAATTTGTCCAATGGACTGGTGGACCACTTGAACAGCATTCTCCATGACCCTGAGCCCAGAAGAACTAGATGGTGCCTGACTACCACTAACAACTGCTTTGAAAGGGATCACATAAGAAAGTACTGGACAGAGTAGGAGAAAATGTGTAACAACACTCAAAATTATTTAAAAAAAGACCAGGCTTACTGGTCAAATAGAAACTGGTGGGAACCCAAAACTATGACACTCGGCTATCTTTCAGGTCTGGAACTAAGCTCACCCCGTGACTTAATTTTCAGCCAAGCAAAAGATAGATCTATAGAGGGGACAAAGGAACCCTGGTGGCACTATAGATCAAACCCACCTACTGCTCCATGGGAGAAAGATGGGGATTTACAATCTTGGAATGCCTATACAGGGTCACTATGAGTCAGAATCAACTAAATGACAGTGAGTTCAGAAGGATTGGGAAAGGAGGAAGGGAAACAAGAAATATAGAGAGGAAGTGGGATAAGTGATACTACATTGAAGATATTGCAGTAATTTAGATAAAACCAAGTGTGTATGATTTGTTGAATGTAAAACAGCTTTTTGAACCTTCACTAAATTCACAATAAAAAGTAAAAAAAAAAAAAAAAAAGAAAAAAAAGCCAACCCTACCTCAAATTGCAATGGTGGTGGTTATGTGCCATGGAGTTGGAACCGACTCATAGCGACCCTGTACAGGCTTTCCGAGGCTGTCAATCTTTACGGGAGCAGAACGCCTCATCTTTCTCCTGCAGAACAGCTCATAGTTTCGAACTGCTGGCCTCAAGGTTCGAAGCCCGATTCGTAACCACTATGCTACCAGAGCTCCTGCAATAAGATACTTAAAAAAAAAAAAAAAAAGAGAGAGAGAGAGACAGAGAGAGAGAGAGACAGAGAGAGAGAGACAGAGAGAGAGACAGAGAGAGAAAGAAACCAAACCCAAATATTTAGGTTACTGAGTTAATAACCAATTAAATGTAGAAGCTTCAACCACAAAACCAAACCCACTGACATCAAGTCGATTCCTACTCATAGCAGCCCTCTGTAGGGTTTCCAAGGCTGTAAATCTTTATACTAGCAGAAAGCCTCATCTTTCTCCTGCAAAGTGACTGGCGTGTTTGAACTGCCAACCTTGCAGTTTGTAGTCCAGCACTTATCATACAGTACCACCAGGGCTCCTTAAATATAAATGGTTGTTGTTGTTCTTGTTAAGTGCCATTGAGTCGACTCTGACCCATAGCGACCCTGTATAGGGTTTTCAAGGATCAGCTGGTGAGCTTGAACCTCCAGCCTTGCAGTTCAAACAGCTTTGCAGTCTGGCATATTAACATACCAGGACTCCAAATATAGAGGGTAAGGAATGGTAAAAGATTAGTATAATTCACAGACTTCCAGTTTGGAAAATAGTGAAGTGAAATGAAAAGATGGCTTAGGACAAGAACCTGGAAAACATCTACAGTTTAGAGGCAAATAAATCATTTAGATAAAATGAAATGTATATGAATTAAAAACTGATGATCTGCTCTGTAAACCTGAAAATGTAGACTTAAAGCTAAAAAAAAGAAAGAAAGAAAACAAAGAGTTCTGGAGATATAGATGCATCTCACAAGTTGGGCACAAAAGCAATAAAGAAAAAGGGTTCAAACAAGGCTTGGAGAGGCCAATTTTGTGGCATTGTGAGTTAATGTGTTGAACTGCAAAGCTGGTGTGAGTCACAAAGTCAGTGATTCAAGCTTATCAGCTTCTCCTTGTATACTCTACACAGGATCATTATGGGTTGGAACCGACTTGATGGCACTTAACAACAACATCTGATCAATTACATAATACTTCAAGGTACTGAACATAATAATTTGGGGTTTAGATATATACCCTGAAGAAGTGAAAACACAAAAGAAACTTGTACACCATAATCTTACCGTACTTTTCACAATATCCAAAAGGTGGAAACAACTGAAATGTCTATCAACAGATGAATGAATGAGCAAATGAAATCCTGATACATGTCATATCAACAAACCTATAAACATTATGCTAAGCAAAATATGTCAATCACAAATACTGTATGATCTTGTTGTTAAGTACTGTCATGTTGGTTCCGACTCACAGCAACCTTGTATAGGGTTTCTTACATGAAATAATCAAATACTTAAAACCAAATATTACTAGTGGTTACCAGAGGTAGTAGGAAGCAGGGTGAAAGGAAGTGTTTTTGTTTACAGGGCACTGAGTTTATGTTAAAGGTGGTAGAATAATTTGGAAAAGGATAGCAACAAAGGTTGCACATCATGAAAAAAGAATAATTGAGTCATACTTGTGGAAATTGTTGAATTGTTGAAATTGTTGAATTTGTTGTGTATATTTTCGCCATGCACACACACACAAAACGGAGCTAGAAATTGGCTACACAATGAAAGCTTAAATACTTATAAATAAAAATCATGATCATTCCAAAGAATTAATTTGCAGTGTATCAGTACTAAGAATGATTTCTCTTTTCAATAAATTACTGTTGGTTTTTTTGTTGTTAATCATTACCCAGTTGGTTCCAACTCATAGTGACTCTGTATAGGGTTTCTGAGGAGTGACTGATGGTTTTGAACTGCCGACTTTGTGTTCAACTTATCCTACAGATACATCTTGAAATTTTTTTTGATAATGATGCGATGGCATTCCTCTTCAATTTGTTATTCCCAGCATAGCAAACCACATGATTGTCTGATTCAAAATGGCCAATGCAAATCCATTTCAGCTTACTAATGCTTAGGATATTGATTTTTATGCTTTCCATTTCCATTTTAATTTGTTTGAACTGCAAGGTTGGTGGTTCAAGCTCACTAGCTGCTCTTTGGAAACTCTATACAGGGTCGCTATGGGTTGGAATTGACTTGATGGCACTTAACAACAACATTTCAATTTTGATGACTTGCAATTTTCCTAGGTTCATACTTTGTAAATTCCATGTTCTGATTATTAATGGATGTTTACAGTTGTTTCCTGGTGTGGCGCTGTGGGTTAATGTGCTGGACTGCAAGGTCGGTTTGAACCACAAACTCATCAGCCGCTCCTAGAAAACCCTACACAGGGTTGCTATGAGCTGGAACCGATTCGACAGCACTTCACAACAACAACAACAGCTGTTTCTTCTCATTTTGAGTTGTGACCCACCAGCAAATGAAGGTCCCCAAAACTTTGCTTCATCCACATCATTAAAGTAAACTATTTTGAGGAGGCAACTCTTCCTTAAATGTATTTTGAATGCCTTCCAACCAGAGGGGCTCATCTTCTGGCACTGTATTAGAAAGGCACCCCCTTTCCAATGAAGGGCCAAGTCCACTAACACACAAAACCCAAAGATCTATGCATTTGCTTCCCTTACCTGTCCCATTATACCCAAGTCTGCTCTACCTCCTGGAGCCCACTCTAGTGAGATTGCCTCCTCTTTTTCAAATGGTCCCCTGTCCTCTCCCTAATCTCCAAGTCATGCCGAATTAGGGTGGGTTCTAATATGACTAGTGTTTTTATTATAAGAAGAGAACACACACAAACAGAAGGAGAACAATGTGAAGACAGAGGCAGCAATTGGAGTGAAGCACCTAAAAGCCAAGGAATACCAAGGATTGCCAACTACTACTAGATACTAGAAAAAGTCAGGGAAGGATCCACCCTTAGAACTTTCAGAAAAAGCATGGTCCTGCTAACACTGATTTCAGACTTCTAGCCTCCAGAACTGTGAGAAAATACATTTGTTGCTTTAAGTCATTCGGTGAGTGGCAATTTATTACAGCAGCCCTAGTAAACTAACATACTACTTCTATTTGCAAGTGACATGTTGTATATATAGAAAATCATTCTAAAAACCAATATAAATCTATTAGAACTAATAACTGAGTTCAGCAAAGTTGCAGAATATAAGATCAATATACAAGAATCCATTTTGTTTCTATACATTTGCAATGCACAATTAAAAATGAAATTAAGAAAACAATTAAGTTTGCAATAGCATCAAAACGAATAAAATACTTAGGAATAAGAGCACAAATATTATACGGTTACAACTAAAAAGTGTGAAAGAAATTAAAGAAGATCTAAATAAATTGGGGAAAATCCCATGTTCATGGACCAGAAGACTTATTATTGCCAAGATGGCAGTACTCCCCAAGTTGATCTACAGATTTAACACAATCTCAACAAAATTCCAGCTGACTTTTCATAGAAATTGGCAAACTGATTCTAAAACTCATATGAAATTGCAAGAAATACAGAATAACCACAACAATATTGAAAAAGTAAAACAAAAGTTGAAGACACACTTCTCAATTTCAAAACTTACTCCAAGGCAACAGCGATCAAGACTATGTGGTAGTAACATAAGAATAAACATAAATTAATGAAACAGAACTGAAATTCCAGAATTAAACCCTGTGTTTACAATCAACTGATTTTCCACAAGGGTGCCAAGATCACTCAATAGGGAAAGAATTGTCTTTCAACAAATGGGGCTGGGACAACTGAATATCCACAAGCAAAAGAACGAAGTTGGACCCTTACTTTGCACCATATACAAAATTAACTAAAAATCAATCAAAGACCCAAATCTAAAATCTAAAACTCTTAGAAGAAAACTTAGGGGTAAATCTTTAAGACCTTATTTTTGGCCATGGATTCTTAAGTATGACACCAAAAGAATGAGCAACAACAGAAAAAAATAGATAAAATTGGATTTTGTCAACATTTAAAACTTGTTCTTCAAAGGACAGAATCAAGAAATTTAAGACACTTAATTGGAGAAAATAGGTCGGTTTCCTGAGAGTAAAGGGCAGAGTACAAAATGGAAACATCCTCAATCGCTGACCAAGAAAAAGTTCAAAAGTCAATCATCAGCTGGCAATTGACACAGTTTTCTGGGATTCTCAAGGGCCAGTATTGGAGCACTATCAGGAAAAAGGTTCAGCTATCAACAGTGCTGATTATATAGAGATGCTCACTGTAGAGCTGAAGCCTAAAATTTGGGTTAAATGCAGAAGACTGCTATCCAAGGGCAATGTGATCTTGCATGACAGTGCATGTCTGCACACCTTTGCCCACATGGTTGACACTCTGTAAAAACTCCATTTTGAGGTATTAAAGAGTCTTCCCTATAGTCCTGATCTTGCTCCATTGGACTTTCACCTGTTTGGTCCCCTGAAAGCAGTCCTTCAAGGGTGAAGATTCACCCTTGATGAAGAAGTGAAGACAGCAGTACATTCATTTTTTTATTAAGGGAATACAAAAGTTTGTTGACAGATGGACAAAATGTATTGAGAAGCAAGGAGATTATGTGGAAAAAATGTATTTGTCTTTTCTAAAAGTTAATTAAAATAATTCTACAGTCAGAGTGTGGATAATTTTTAAAGCTTTTATTGCAAATTAAGTGATTACATGGAAGAACATCGGTTTTGCAATCAACCAATCGTATTTTGTTTCATTGCAATGATTACAATCCCTTCCATGCACCATCAGTTAACAGTATTTGTCTCTAATCCTTTTTTTTTTCTTTTTCCATTTAAAGTTTTTATTGTGGATTGAGTGAAAGTTTACAGGGCACATCATCAGTTTTACATTCAACAAATTGTGTACCTTGTTTCATTACATTTATTATAATCCCCTCCAAGTACCATCAGTTAACAGTATTTCTCTCTATCCATTTTAGCTTTTTAAAAAAACACACAAACAAAAAAATCCACTCAGGCATATATAATAATTTACACCTCCAAAGGGCACATTCTGCAAGTCTGCTTCTGGCCAACAGCTCTTGGTCTTTCTCTTCTTAGTCCATGAATCTAGAGTCCTCAGCCACTCCCCCTCTCCATGCCCACATCTCTGGAGCTGCTTCTCTGAATAAGGTCCTGCATTCTATATGTGCATTCCTTTCTTCATGGTCCTAGGGTCCTCTGTTTCTGGACTGTAAGATTAACCACTCCCCTGTTTTTGTTACAAAACTTCTACCTTTACAATTGTGACAGTCGTGATTAGTCATGATAACAGTTATTCACTATTGAATCTTAC
>NW_006408636.1:8375597-8377964 GCF_000296735.1 Chrysochloris asiatica | reverse complement strand
TGTATTTTGGTATTTTTTATGCTTTCTGATTGCCTCCAGGTAGATGTGATCAGGAAATGGGCTTCCCTTTTCACTCTTCTTCTTGAGAAATTTCAAGATGCCACTGTTAGTCGTTTTGACGTAACTTAGGATTTAATTTTTGGCTTATTTCCTTTTTTGTCTGCTTGTCCCACTCCACAATCCCTGTTCGGGCCTTTTTTCTAGTTGTAAACAGTTCAGGGCCGGCTGTGGCCATTTGGCTTTAATTGGAATCTGTTTCTTTAAATTTCACGGAGATCTATGCATATGCATAGTAGAACCCTCTGAGGGTGGGGCTGGGGTGCCCACTAACTCAGGCACCCCTATAGGCACCCGAATGGAGGTGCACAGACATCAAGGGACCAATCAACAGCTACCAAAAGAAAATAATGTCCACACCTTTATCTATGTGGTTCTGCCAGACGTCTGTGGCCGTTCCGATCATTTTCCCACTTGGTCTCACCCAAGATGGCGGCTCCTCAAGCAGCTGAGCGTCTCGAATTAGAAAGTAATGAATGTCTTGCTTCTGCCACACATTCCCCCAGCTGTAAGCCTTCCAACCTTCTAAATATTCCTTTACATGTGGATCAGAGTTCTGGGACAATCCCCTGAGATGGCTTGGTCGGATATTCTGTGTTGTTGCTGGCGGAGCTCCTTTACTGTACTTCCACCCAATCTGCCATCTTGTTCATTCTCCCACTTTTTTTTTTTTTTTGTACACAAAAATACATAGGAATATATAGTCATTTAAACAATCAAAGGGCACATTTTGCAAACCAGCCTCCTGCCTGCCAGCACACAGCCTTTCTTTTTCTATGAGTCTACAATCTCCAGCTACTCTATCTCTCTATGCCATCACCTATGCCTTCATTTCTGGTGTCACTGCTTCTCTGGTTAGGATCCCATGTTCCACTCATGCTCTTCTCCCTTGATGGTCCTGAAATGTAAGGTTTCCCTGCTCTTTGTTACACAACTTCTACCTTTACAGTTGTGACAGTAGCAATTAGTCATGATAACAATTACTCACTACTGAATTGAAAGAATCCTATCCCCATCTCCTTTCACCAAACCCATCTAGACAAGATGAAAACTCTTCAGTGGGGATTCGATCGTCCCCCTGCTCACTCTGAAACTAAACTCCCTCTTGAAAATTTGTAAGTCAGCCACTTTGTGCCTTTATCCACCATCCCCCATTTTAGGTATCCAATGTTTAAGTTGCCCATCCCTAGCAAGCCTTTGTACTGCGAGGATAGACTTGATTCTTGATTTGAAGACTCCTTCCCTCTCAGTTGGTATTTTGAGCTAATACATCCATAAGTAAAGGTCAAGTCCATCAAATTGTAATAATTTACTCTTGCTTCTTGTATCAAACTTCTTTATCTTCCTGTAGTTGAGTTCTGATCATCAAGGCATATGTATAATTTTTGACTCACCTTCGTAGTAAAAAACAAACAAACAAACAAACAAAAAAAACCCTTACAACTAGACCTATAAGCAACATCATGATAAACAAAGAAAAGACTGAAGTTGTTAAGGATTTCATTTTACTTGAATCCCATAATGTCCATGTAAGTAACAGGAAATCAAATGTGAGACATTACTGGACGAATCTGTTGCAAAAGATCTCTTTATTTCTTGTAGCCATTTATTGTGAATTGGGTGAAGGCTTACAGAACAAATAAAATTTCTACTCAACAATTCATGCGCATTTTGTTTCATGTCATTGATTGCAATCCCCACAATGTAACATCACTGTCTCCCTTTGCTTCACATTTCCTTTCCTCCTTGTTTTGGAACCCTTCTGAACTTTGTCCTTGGGTAAATGTTGCCTTTTTAATCTCAAATGATAGATTATTCTAAGGTCTGTGTACCTCACTAGTGTTATTGTTGTTGTATAGACTTGTTTATTGGCTGCTTCCAATCAACACCCATGGAAGCAGTAGTCAAGAAATCAACTACTGTATTGCATTAGGCAAATCTGCTGCAAAAGACCTCCTTGAAATATGTCAGTTTGAAGACTAAGGTGTGTCTGACTCATGGCATGGTATTTTTCAATCACCTCATATGTATATTTTTCTTCAGTTCCCCCAGCTTGAGAAATGCTGACCGTGTTCTTCCCTTTTGGTTTTCTAGTTCCAAAGCTTTGCATATTTTATTATAGTACCTGTTTTTGTCTTCTCGAGCTGATCTTTGAAATTTTCTGTTCAGCTCTTGGACCTCTTCAATTCTTCTATTTGCTTTAGCTTCTCTATGCTGGAGGGCAAGTTTCAGAGTCTCCTCTGACATCCATTTTGACCTTTTCCTTCTTTCTTGTCTTCTTAATGACTTTTTGCTCTCTTCATGTATGAT
>NW_006408636.1:8352318-8373422 GCF_000296735.1 Chrysochloris asiatica | reverse complement strand
AACAACATATGCATATTGTCAGGAGGGACCAGTCTCTGGAGAAGGATATCATGTTTGGTAAGGTGGAGGGTCAGAGAAAAAGAGGAAGACCCCCAACTAGATTGATTTCGTATAAGTTGGTACCGACTTTATGGCACATAACAACAACAACAACATATGCATATGAAAGTTGGACACTGAATATGGAAGATCATAGAAGAATCGATGCATTTGAATTATGATGTTGACTAAGAATACTGAAAGTACCATGGAGAACAAAGTACAGCCAGAATGCTCCTTAGAAGCCAGGATGGTGAGACTTCATCTCTTGGTTTTTGGACATTTTGTCAGGAGAGATCAGTGCCTATCGAAAGACATCATACTTGGTAAAGTAGACAGTTAGCAAAATAGGAAGACCACCAATGAGATGTATTGACATAGTGGCAGTAACAGTGGACATCCAACACATGATTCGGCAGTGTTTTGTTCTATTGTGCATATGGTTTCTGTGAGTTGGGACTGACTGGAGGGTACCTAACAACAATACCAACAATTGTTTGGCTGAAAATTGAGCCAAAGGGGTGAGTTCATTTCCAGACCTGAAGGATGAGTAAGGTCCACAGTGTTGGGGTTTCCACCAGTCTCTATCTGACCAGTAAGCCTGTTTTTTTTTTTTGTTTGTTTTAATGATCTTGAATTTCGTTCCACATTTTTCTCCCACTCTGTCCAGTACTTTGTAATGTGTTCCATTGGATTAATTGGTTTCATGGGTTCAATTTTCATCAGTCCTCTATCTTGCAGAGACCAATTGTTGCACTTTAGAATTTTTAAGTCTCTACTCACCAAAGTAGGATGTAGAACTTTCTCTTTGTGGATCATGTTATGCCAATTTATCACGTTGTCCCCCAAGACTATGGTTCTGAACACCCCTGGCCCTGCAATTCATTACTTCAAGGTGTTTGGTTATGTCAAAAACAACAACAACAACTCAGAACTTTACAGCATTTGCTCCACCACAGTCATAGATATATTTGTAGCACAGGTATACATGTATAAATATCAGCTGTCAAGCCTATATATATTAGTGGGTATAGTCCCATTCTCCCTCTAATACCCATTCAACCTGTGTGTCTATCCATGCATCCAATCACAGATCACTGTTATTGCAGGATTGTAGAGCTCTGGTAGCATAGTGGTTATGAATAGGGATGGAAACTGCAAGGTCAGCATTTCGAAACTACCAGCTGTTCTGTAGGAGAAAGATGAGGTGTTCTGCTCCCATAAAGATTTACAGCCTTGGAAACCCTGTACAGGATTGCTATGAGTCTTAACTGACTCCACGGCACACAGCCACCACCACCATATGTAACACCGAGTCCTGGTGTGGTGCTGTGGGTTAAATCTGTTTGAACTGCAAGGTCAGCGGTTCAAACTCACCTTGGAAACCCTATACAGGGTCACTATGGGTCAGAACCGACTCAACGGCACTTAACAACAACAACAATATATAACATCATTTACCTGTTTCCTTTAACTCTTGTATTCAACTCAGTGTCTTTCCCTTCCTTCATAATTTTGGCTGACTTTTCTATTACTGTATATGGCTTTCCCCTTAACCCAAGTTAATATGTGTCTATCCTCTAGTTAGTAATTTACCTTTCCTTCCCATCCCACTGCTCATAAACATCAATGAATGTTTCTTTTGACTTTACAATAATAGTCTCATACAATATTTTTCTTTTTGTGACTGATGTATTTAACTCAACATAATATCCTTCAAATTCATCTATTATTCTTTTACATTGTGAAATATTTTATTCTTTTACATTGTGTAATATTCCATTGTGTGCATGTACCATAGTTTGTTTTTCCATTCTTCCATTGATGCATCTTTGCTACTGTGAATCATTTACACTGGTATGCATATATTATTAGTTTCATGCCTTTTATTTCTCTAGAATATGTAGCAAGTTTAGATTGTTGGATCATATAATATTTCTATTTCCAACTTTAAAAGGAAATGCCATACCATTTTCCACAGTAGTTGTACAATTTTACAGTTCCACCAGCAGTGTATGAAAGTTCCAGTCTCTTCACACTTTCACCAGAATTTGGTTTCTGTTTTTTGAACTATGCTATTAATGTTTGGGGTGAGATAATATCTCATTTTAGTTTTGATTTGCATCTCTCTCATGATTGTGAACTTTTCTTTATATGTTGTTGTCTGCCTGAATGTCTTCTTTGGTGAAGTGTCTGTTCATGGCCTCTGCCCATTTAAAAATTGTGTTGACTTTTTGTTGCTGAGGTGTTAAAGTTTTCTATACGTTTTATAGATTAGACCTTTGTCTGATACGTCATTGTCAAACATTTTCCCCAGTTTGTAGGCTCTTTTTTAAATTATTCTTTCAGCAAAATCTTTTGATACACAAGTGCCTAATTTTTAGGAGGTACTAATAAACTGAACACTTAATTGTGCTCATGAGGAATCTGTACATGGACCAAGAGGCAGTAGTTCAAACAGAACATGGGGACACTGAATAGTTTAAAATGAAGAAAGGTGCAGGGTTGTATTTTTTCACCATACTTATTCAATTTATATGCTGGAACCAACATAATGGCACGTCTTTTGTATCCGAGAAGCTGGGTTATATGAAGAGAAACATGGCATCAAGATTGGAGGAAGACTCATTAACAACCTGCGATATGCAGATGATACAACCTTGCTTGCTGAAAGTGAAGAGGACTCAAAATACTTACTGATGAAGATCAAAGAGCACAGTCTTTGGTATGGATTGCATCTCAATGTAAAGAAAAAAATCCTCACCACTGGACCAATCAACAACATTCTTATCAGCAAAGAAAAGATTGAAGTTGTCAAGGACTTCATTCTTCTTGGATCAGCTATCAACATTCATGGAAGCAGAAATCAAGAAATCAAACAACATATTGCATTAGGCAAATCTGCTGCACAAGACCTTTTTAAAGTGTTGAAGAGTAAAGATGTTGGCTTGAGGACTAAGGTGCACCTGACCCAAGCCATGGTATTTTCAATAACCTCATATGCATGTGAAAGCTGGACAGTGAATAAGGAAGACTGTAGAAGATTTGATGTTTTTGAGTTATAGTGTTGTAGGAGAATATTGAAAGTGCCATGGGCTGCCAAAAGGACGAATAGATCTGTGTTGGAAGAAGTGCAGCCAGAGCGCTTCTTGGAGGTCAGGATGGCCAAACTTCATCTCTCATACTTCAGACATACTGTCAGGAGGGACCAGTAGCTGGAGAAGAATATCATGTTTAGTAAGGTGGAGGGTCAGAGAAAGAGAGGAAGACCCCCAGCGAGATGGATTGGCAAAGTGGCAGCATCAAGGCAACAGTTGTGAGGTTAGTCCAGGACCGGGCAGTGTTCCATTCTGTTGTGCATAGGGTCGCTATGAGTCAGTACCAAATTGATGGCACCTAACAACAGCAATCACCTAGTTTGTCTTTTGCTGTTTGTGTGTTTTCAATTATGTTTGATAGTGCATTTGTCTGACATATTAGGGCCTCCATATGATAAGCATTAGACTGTGAATCACAAGGTCTGCAGCCACTCTGTGGGAGAAAGATGAGGCTTTCCATGAAGATGTAAAGTCTCAGGAACCCTATGAGTCTCTATTAGTCTGAATTGACTCAATGGCACTTAACAATAACAACAAAAGTTTGTTCCTATTTTTTCATTGATACCCTTTATAGTTTTAAGTTATATTTAGGTCTTTGATTCATCTTGAGTTTGTTTTTGTATATGGTGTAAGGTATGAGTCCTGTGTAATTTTTCTGTAAATAAATATCTAGATTTGCCAGCACCGTTTATTAAAGAGACAGTCTCTTCTCCGTTTAATATGTCCTTTGCCAAAGATCAACTGTCTGTAGGTGGATGAATTTACTTCTGGGTTCTCAACTCTGTTTCATTGGTTGATATGTCTGTCATTGTACCAGTATCAGGCTGTTCCAACTACTGTGACTGTGTAGTAGGTTTTGGGATTGGGAAGTGTGAAGCTTCCTATGTTATTGCTCTTCTTTAGTACTCCCTTTCCTTTCTATATATAATTGTTGATTTGCTTTTCCAACTCTCTAAAGAATGAGATTGGAATCTGGATTAGGAAGGCATTATATCTGTATGTCTTTTTGGGTATTATTGACATTTTTATGTTAAATGTTCCTATCCATGAACATGGTATATTCTTCTATTTATATATCTCACGTTTGGTTTCTTGTAGTAGTGTTTTGTAGTTTTCTTTGTATAGGTCTTTTGTTTTTCTGGTTAGATTTATTCCTAAGTATTTACTCTTTGGGATAAGTATTGTAAGTATTGTTTTCCTGATTTCTTTGCAAAAGATTTCTTTTAAGTGTTAATAAGCAAAAATGTTGCTTTGAGTACTAAGTTGCACATGACCCAAGCCGTGGTGTTTTCAATGATCTCTTATACATGTGAAAGCCAAATGGAGAATAAGGTGGACTAAGGAAGAATTGATACCTTTAAATTATGGTGTTGGTGAAGAATATTAAATGTACTATGGACTTCTTGAGGAATGGACAAATTGTGCTGAAAACAGTACAAGGAGAATGCTCCTTTGAAGTAAGGATGGCAAAACTTCATCTTATGTACTTTGGACATGCCATCTGGAAGGATCAGTCCCTGAAGAAGGACATATGCTTGATAAAGTGAAGGGTCAGGGAAGAAAAGGAAGACCCTCAATGAGATCGACTGACATAGTGGCTGCACAGATGGGTTTAAACACAGGAATGATTTCAAGGGTGGTGCAGGACTGGGCAGTGTTTCATTCCATTGTACATACGTTTGCTATAATTTGGAACCAACACAATGGCATCGTACTGGTAATGGAATCTGAGCTAGCAGATCTTTGATGGACTCTCTCTTTCAATATGCCCAAATACTACTACTGACTGTTCTGGTCAGACCCATAATAGATGGACTCTGACAGAAAGAGAAAAAACATGGAGCAGAACTCAAATTATTAAAAAGTCCAGACTTACTAGATCAGTCTTGACTAGAGGATGCCCTGAGATACTCATTAAACTTTGTACTAAAACTATACTTTTTATTAGACTAACAAATTAGCACACAAAATAACGGATATTATTCATAAGCGTGGTGCTTCACTAAAACAACAACAACAAAAAATTTATATGAGACCAAAATATCAACAATTACTCCCTAAAGCAAAGATCAGAAGATAAAGAGGCAGGGAAACCATTGTTTTTAAGTGCCATCGAGTGGATTCTGATTCATAGTGATCCTGTGTAGGGTTTCTGAGGAGTGGCTGGTGTGTTTGAATCGCCGACCTTGAGGTTAAAACTGACCTTGTGGTCCACTGCTTATCCTACAGTGCCACACCAGGACTGTGAAAAATTTAGCCAATTTCTCACGCTGAATAATTTGTAGATAAATTGTCAAATGGGAACCTAATTTTGTTGCATATACTTTAACCAAAACCCAAATGAAATGCTATCATTAAATTTTTTTTTTCATGACGTCTCTCCTGAGGTTGAGACTTGACTTTCAGCTGTTTGTATCCACCTGGTTGTCTGATAATTATATTAAACTGCACAAAGTCACAATCAACCAGTCAAGCAACAAATATTTACTGAGTTCTGATTATTTGCAATACACTGTGCTAGATATAATTGGGGATAGAAGGTGCAAGAGAAATATGAGTCATAGTCCTTTCCCTTAGGGAGTTTTCAATATGGTTGGTAAGATGAGACATATTCTTACACAAGGCTAACTAAGAAAGTGGATTCGGGCCAAATAAGCATTACAGACAATACATCTGTAGAAAAACTTTTTAAAGTACAGGTCATTTCAGATTGGATGGATATTGAGGTTTCATGGAAGAGGTGGACTTTAAAAGATACGCAGAAATGAAAAAAAGGCTTGAAGTTTGTACAGTTATTCATAAGATGAAACTGAACCCACAAAAAGTTTTGGGCTAAAGACCAAACAGAGAAGAACATCTAGGCAGGAGTAGGCACTTAATATCAGAAAGTTTCTGAGGAGTTATTGGTGACATTCTACCCCTTCCTACCATATGAACATTTTTTCTCTTTCTGCCTTTTTTCCTTTTTATAATCTCTGTCTCTCTTTTTTAAACTGAGAAGTAGGAAGTTTGGGCTCAAAAACTCAAACCTTGCTTTTACCACTTACTAGCTGTGGGATTTTGGAAAAATTGCTTAATCAGTGTGTGTATCATCAGTAAAATATGGATATAAAAAATAGTACATATGTTATAAAATTGTTTTGAGAATAATTTTATTCTCAAAATAATTATTAAACTATATAAAGTATTTAAACAGTGCTTGGTATATATAGAGCTTGATAAATGTTAGCTTTTATTAAAGGAAGAAGGCTGGTTAATTATCTTTCCAGGACTTATTGTTGCTAGATAATCAATTATATAATTAATGGGTGTTATAACTAACATTGGTGATATAACTAATGGGTGTTAAGCTGGAGGCCTGACTTTTCTAAGTTAATTTGTTAGATCTTTAGCAAGACCCTGACAGACATGCACACACACTCACAAACTCAGGCTACATTACTTTTCCCCAAGTTGACCTCACTCCTAGGTGAGCCAGAGATACTTTAGTAAAATAAGTAAAATCACTGACTGAAATAGACAAGTGGAATATTTAAGGAGCACTTCACCAATATTAAGAAGTCTTGGTGGTTAAGCACTCATCTACTAATCAAAGGATCGGTAGCTCGAACCTACCAGCTGCACCATGGAAGAAAGATGTAGTAATATGCTTACATAAAGATTACCTACTGCCACGGAGTTGATTCCATCTCATAGCAATCCTATAGAACAGAGTAGAACTGCTCTGTAGGGTTTCTGAGGCTATAAATATGAGATTTAATCTGACCTATTGGGAGTCTTGGTGTAGCACTGTGGGTTAATGTGCTGGACTGCAAAGTTGGTTTGAATTGCAAGGTCACCAGTTGCTCCTCAGAAACCCTATACAGGGTTGCTGTGGGTCAGAACCAACTTTATGGTACTTAACAACAACAACAATAGGGTCATTGTCCTATAGGGTCATTGGAGTCCTGGTGTGGCACTGTCAGATAAGCACTGATTGCTAACCATAAGGTTGGCAGTTCAAATCATTGGACACCCTATACAGGGTCGCTATGAGTTGGAATGAACTTGACTGCAGTTAACAACAACAAATACGGTCACTACGCATCATCACACAGTCACTGTACCAAAAAGAAATGGTTGATGTTCCACCATTTCAAGAGGTAGCATATGATTAAGAGCCAGTGATCCCGAAGGAAGAAGTCCAAGGTTCATTGAAGGTATTGGCAAAGAACAAGGTACCAGGAATTGATTGAATACAAATTGAAATATTTCAACAAACTGATACATTACTGGAGGCACTCACTCATCTATGCCAAGATATTTGAAAGACAAATACCTGGACAACTAACTGGAAGAGATCAGTATTTGTGCCCATTCCAAAGAGAGGTGACCCAATGGAATGTGGAAATCAACGGAAAATATCACTGATGTCCCATGAGAGTAAAGTCTCACTAAAGATTATGCAAAACTGGCTGCAACTATTCTTTGACAGAGAACTTCCAGAGGTTCAAGCCATATTCAGAAGAGGACGTGGATCAAGGGATATCATTAGATTAATCTTAGCTGAAAGCAGAGAATACCAGAATCCCTCCTCAGTGGTGAAATTGAGAAATCCTCTTCTCACCACAGACTCTCTTGCTACCCCCACCAGACAAAATTTTAGGCATATTCCATTTTCCTGAGACCATTCCTCCTCCAACTCTTCATTCTCATTTTTATAACCAGTAAAACTATATCTATCTATGAAGCCCAAGATAGCTACGGCTAAACACACTTCCGGCTCCACCAGTGTATGTCATATTTTCCTCCTCATCTGCTTCCCACCATATCCTATCCACTTTCACTTCTCAGTACACTTTGCCCCAGGTAAAGCCTTTGCTGCCCAGCACACCAGGTTCAGGATCAAACTGCTGACCATTCTGGCATTTGTTCATCCACAAGCCAATGAATATAACACTCTTCCCATTCGGAGACATGGAGAGGTAGCCTTTGGCTGTCTGCAAATTCAGGATAATCTTCTCTGTCTTATATTCCAGATCCCTCATCAATTTTCCATGGAATTCTCTGAATCCTTCCTCTAATGAAAGAAGTTTATCTGAAAATTTTTCTGTCTCTTTTTTTGATTGCTGGAATGATAGACTTTTCAATCCAGTATTTCTTTTGGGGATATTTGCTTATTATGTCACTTGGATCCTGCAAAAGTTCAAGTGCTGGCTGCTAAACCTTGTTCTCCAACTATGGAAATCAGGGCCCCAAGCTGGATGACATCCTCTGCACCCTTGGTAACACGGTTGTTACTTCCTTTAGTAAGATCTTGCTCTAGTCCCTCCAGCCACTCCAACACATACTCCTCCTTTTCTCTCAAGAACTGATGGCCCTGTTCAAACACTGACAAAATGTCTTGTCTGTAGTTCTGTTATTTTGTCAGCAGGGCTTGAATATCCTCTTGTCCCATAGACTGGGAATTCGGAATCCAGTCCCTGTCTCCCTTGAGACTCTTCAGATGGTTTAGAATCTAACTCTGATAAGGCTGTGCAGCCTTCTCAAGGAAAACAGCAGCATGGTGCCTATGCTCCTGGGACTCCCGAAACATGACACACAGTATCTGATGGTCATCCTTGCAGTAGTAATGGAGCTTCTCAAGATATTGCCCACACAGCTTCTCTGCTCTTTGCTCAGATGGTCTTTCTTTTCTGGGTTGTCTTTACTCATCTACTTTCATTCTCCAGGTGTTCCTCACCAGGCTGGCCATCTGCCACACATGGTGGATATTCTCTTTCATGAAGGCTGTCTTGCAAAGAGAACAATATAGAGGCTGCCTGGTGGATTCATAGGCCTTCATCATGCAGTGGTAGCAGAAGACATGGCCACAGTTAACAGTTACTGGGTCTCTCAAGTATTCAAGGTAGATGGAGCACAGCACCAAATCCTCCAGATTTCTTAGTGGAGAGGCAGCAGGCATGAAAGTTGTGCTTAAATCTTGCTGAGTTTCCTCTGAAATTGAAGAATCACTTCCTTAGCCCACATCTTGGTTTCTCTGGAAAGTTCTTCCCCAAAATATGATCTTGAGTATATCTCATTTGAATTTAGAGACCATTTCAACAAAAGACTTGATACACTGAACCTTAATGACTGAAGACCAGAAGAGTTGTGGGGTGACATCAAGAACATCATCTAAGAAAAAAACAAAAGGAAATTAAAAAGATAAGAAAGAATAGACCAAAGTAGATGTAAGAAGAGACTCTGAAGTTTGCTCTTGACATAGTTGTTGTTAAGTACCGTGGAATAGGTTCCGACTCATAGTGACCCTGCACAGGGTTTCTGAGGCTGTAAATCTTTATGGGAGCAGAACACCTCATCTTTCTCCCATGGAACAGCTGGTAGTTTCGAACTGCTGACCTTCAGGTTAGCAGCCCGATTTATAACCACTACGCTACCAGAGCTCTTTGTACATAGAGTAGTAGCTAAAATAAATGGTAACAAAGTATTATAATTAAATGTGCAAAGACCTGGAGTTAGAAAACCAAAAGGGAAGATCACACTCAGCATTTCTCAAGCTGAAAGAATTGAAGAAAAAAATTCAAGCCTCGACTTGCAATATTGAACTGAGTCCCTGGTGTGGCACTGCGGGTTAATGCACTGGACTGCAAGGTCAGTTTGAACTGAACGGTTGGCGGTTCAAGCTCACCAGCCACTCCTCAGAAACCCTATACCATATAGGGTCACTATGAGTCAGAATCAACCTGATGGCACTTAACAACAACAACAATGGGCAAAATATTAAATGATGCAGAAAGCATCAAAAGAAGATGGAAGGAATATACAGAGTTACGATACTAAAAAGAATTGGTCAACAGTCAACCTTTTCAGGAGCTAGCATATGATTAAGAAATGATGGTCCTGAAGGAAGAAGTCCAAGCTGCAGTGAAGGAATTAGCAAAAAGCAAGTTCCCAGGAATTAATGGAACACCAGCTGAAATGTTTTAACAAATGGATGCAACACTGGAGGTTCTCACTTGCCTATGCCATGAAATTTGGAAAAGAACTACCTGGCCAACTTACTGGAAGAGATACATATTTGAGCCCATGTCAAAGAAAGGTGACCCAACAGAATCCTGAAATTATTGAATAATATTGCTATCACATGCAAGTGAACTTTTTTTTTTGTAAGCTTTTATTATGAATTGAGTGATAGTTTATATGGGAGAACATCTGTTTTGCACTCATCCTATTGTATTTCATTTCATTGCAATGATTACAATCCCCTACCACGCATCACCATTCAACAGTATTTGCTTCTATTCCCTCTGTTTTTATTTTATTTTGTTTTGATGTACACAGAAAGCAAGTTGTTCACTGGGAAGCCATCAAGGCAAACAATCAAGTCCCTTCAGGACAACCCACCCCCAACACTGAAACTCAAAGGGAACACATGAGCAGGCATGTAAGCTTGCTGGAGAACAAATTGGTCTACCGGTGAGTGGAAAAGAGGGAAAGGCAGCAATGAAGAAGTAGGCTGAGTTCAACCATGTTCCATAAACTCCTGATGACTTGGAGATGAGAAAGAAAAGGGGAAGAAGGGCTGGTTGGTCCGAAATGTGGTGAGACCTGGGGTCTCCTGAGCCCATGGACAAGGACATAGCCATGGAAGGCTAGAGCTGAGAGTAAAGCATCCAGCTGATATGAAGTGAGGGGGAGATGCATAAGAATGCCCAAACTTGCAGGTAGTACCCATTTGACCTAGCCTTGGTGGCTTGATAATCAGAACTCAACTAGAAGAAGAGAAACAATTTTTGAGAAAGGAAACAAGTGTAAATTGTTACAATTTGATGAACTTGACCTATACTTATGGATGTAGTAGCTCAAAATACCAACTGAAAGGGAAAGAGTCTTCACATCAAGTATCAATACTGTACCCTCTGTATATAAGGTAGATAGGGACAGGCAAATTAGACGTTTGCTACCTACAATGAGAGGGCAATAAAGGCATGAAGTGACCAGCTTATAAATTTTCAAGAGGGAGTTTAGTTTAAGAGTGTGGGGGAGAAGGTAGAGTCCCCACTGAATAGTTTTCATCTTGTCTGGAGGGGTCTGGTGAAAAGAGATGGGGATAAGATTCTTATGATTCAATAGTGAGTAAATGTTATCATGACTAATTGTGACTGTCACAACTGTAAAGCTAGAAGTTTTATAGCAAAAACAGAGGGGTTAGTTAATCTTACAGTCCAGAAACAGAGGACCCTAGGACCATCAAGGGATAAGAGCACAAGTGGAATGCGGGACCCTATCCAGAGAAGCAGCGACACCAGAGATGGAGGCAGAGATGAGGGCATGGAAAGAGGGAGCAGCTTAGGACTCTGGACTCATGGAAAGAGAGGTTCTGGGTGCTGGCGGCCAGGAAGTAGGCTTGCAGAATGTGCCCTTTGGTTGTTTACATTATTATATAATCCTGAGTGTTTTTGTATACATCCTCCCCCTCCCCCCCCAAAACAAGCAAACAGATTGAATGGAAGCAAATACTGTTGAATGATGATGCATGGAGGAGATTGTAATCATTGCACTGAAACGATGGCATAAAGCCAATGTTCTCCCATTTAAATTATCACTTAGTTAACAAACAAACAAACAAATAAAAACCAAGAATCATTTGAACAATCAAAGGGCACATTCAGCACACAACTTTTCTCTTTCCATGAGTCTAGAGTCCTCAGCTGTTCTATCTCTCCATGTCATCATCTTTGCCTCCATCTCTGGTGTCGCTGCTTCTCTGGATAGGGTCCCACATTCCCTTCATGTTCTTCTCCCTTGATGATCCTAAGGTGCTCTGTTCCTGTAATGTAAGATTAACTACTCCCCTCTCTATATTCCAAAACTTCTACCTTTACAGTTGTGACAATCACAATTAGTCATGATAAGAGTTACTCACTATTAAATCATAAGAATCTTATCCCCATCTCCTTTCACCAGACTCATCTAGACAAAATGAAAACTATTCAGTGGGGATTCTACCTTCCCTTGCACACTTTGAAACTAAACTCCCTCTTGAAAACTTGTAAGCCAGTCACTTTGTGTGTTGTTGTTGTTGTTGTTAGGTGTTAGGACCCTATGCACAACAGAACAAAATACTGCCTGGTACTGGGCCAACCTCTCAATTGTTTGCACACTTGAGCCCATTGATGATGCCACTTTGCCAATCCATCTCGCTGGGGGTCTTCCTCTTTTTCTCTGACGCTCTACCTTACCAAACATGATATCCTTCTCCAGAGACTGGTCCCTCCTGACACTATGTCTGAAGCATGAAAGAAGACATTTGGCCATCCTGGCCTCCAAGGAGCACTCTGGCTGCACTTCTTCCAACACAGATCTGTTTGTTCTTTTGGCAGCCCATGGAACTTTCAATATTCTCCAACAACATAACTCAAAAACATCAACTCTTCTATGGTCTTCCTTACTCACTGTCTAGCTTTTGCATGCATATGAGGTTATTGAAAATACCTTGGCTTGAGTCAGGCACACCTTAGTCCTCAAGCTGACATCTTTGGTCTTCAACACTTTAAAAAGGTCTTGTGCAGAACATTTGCCTAACACAATATGTCATTTGATTTCTTGACTGCTGCTTCCATGAGTGTTGACGGTTGATCCAAGAAGAATGAAACCCTTGACAACTTCAATCTTTTCTCCATTGATAAGAATATTTATTGGTCCAGTGGTGAGGATTTTTGTTTTCTTGACATTGAGATGTAATCCACACTGAAGGCTGTGGTCTTTGATCTTCATCAAGAAGTATTTTAAGTAATTTTCATTTTCAGTGACTTTATAGGGCCCCCTGCCCAATGTCTAAGTTGCCTGTCCCTAACAAGTGAACTTTTGCTGAAAATAATTAAAAAATGATTGCAGCAGTACATAGATAGGGAGCTGCCAGAAATTCAAGCCAGATTCACAGAGGACTTGGAACGAGGGATATCGTTGCTGACATCAGATGGATCTTGCCTGAAAGCAGAGAATACCAGGAATAGGTTTTCTTGTGTTTTTACTGACTATGCAAAGACATTCAATTCTGTGTCTCATAACAAACTATGGCTAACATTGCACAGAGTGGGAATTCCAGAATACTTAATTGTACTCAAGAGGAACCTAGACAAAGAGGCAGTTGTTTGAACAGAAAAATGAAATACTGAATGATTTAAAATCAGAAAAGGTACCCAACACGGTTGTATCCTTTCACTATACTTATTCAATCTGTATGCTGAGCAAATAATCTGTGAAGTCAGACTACATGAAGAAGAATGTAGCATAAAAATTGTAGGAAAAAGTAAAAAGATTGGAGGAAAATATTAATAACCTGTGATATACAGATGACCCAACCTTCCTTGCTGAGAAGGATAAGGACTTGAAGTACTTGTTATGAAGATTGGAAAAATAAAAAAGTAACCTTCAGTATGGATTACATCTCAAAGAAAAGAAACAAAAATCCTCACAACTGGACCAATAAGGAACATCATGATAAATGAAGAAAAATTGAAGCTGTCAAGGATTTCATTTTACTTGGATCTACAATCAATGCCCATGGAAGCAGTAGCCAAGAAATCAAATAATGTATTACACTGGGCAAATATGCTACAAAAGATCTCTTTAAAGTGTTAAAGAGCAAAGATATTACTTTGAGGATTGAGGTGTGCCTGACCTAAACCATGGTGTTTTCAATCACCTCATATACATGTTAAAGTTGGACAAAGAATAGTGAAGACTGGAGAAGAATTGATGCATTTGAATTATACTGTTGGAGAGGAATACTGAAAGTACCATGGCCTGCCAGAAGAACAAACAAATCTGTCTTGGAAGAAGTACAGCTAGAATGCTCCTTAGAAGTGAGGAAAGGGAGACTTCATCTCATGTACTTTGTACATGTTATCAGGAGGGACATGTCCCTGGAGATGGACATCATACTTGGTAAAGTAGAGGGTCAGTGAAAAAGAGGAAGATGGTCAAGGAGATGGATTGATGCAGTGGCAGCGACAATGGCCTCAAACGTAACAACAATTGTGAGGATGGTTTGGGACCAGGCAGGGCATAGGGTCGATATGAGTCAGAACCGACTCGATGGCACCTAACAAAAACAATAAATCTCCATTTCTTGTTTTTTTGCTCTTGACTCCAGTATTAGACTAGGTTCTCTAGAAAAGCAAAACCAATGAAGCTTCTTGTTGTTAGGTGCTGTTGAGTTGGTTCTGAATCATAAGGACCCTATGCACAACAGAAAGAAACACTGCCTGGTTTTGTGTCATCTTTATAATTGCTATTATGCTTGTATCCATTGTTGCAGCCACTGTGTCAATGCATCTCATTAGGGGTCTTCCTCTTTTTCGCTGACCCTCCACTTTACCAAGCATGATGTCTTCCAAGGACTGGTCCCTCCTGATAACATGACCAAAGTATGTGAGATGAACTCTCACCATCTTCACTTCTAAGGAGCAGTCTAACTGTATGTCTTCCGAGACAGATTTGTTTGTTCTTCTGGAAGTCCATGGTACTTTTAATATTCTTTGCCAACACCATAATTCAAATACATTGATTCTTTTCTTTTTACATTGTCCAGCTTTCACATGCATATGAGATGATTGAAAGGGCCATGGTTTGGGTCAGGTGCACCTTAGGCTTCAAACAGACATCTTTGCTTTTTAACACCTTGAAAAAGTCATTTGCATATGTCGTTTGATTTCTTGACTGAAACTTCCATGAGTGTGGATTGTGGATCCAAGTGAAATGAAATCTTTGACAACTTCAATCTTTTCTCCAGTTGTGAAGATTTTTGTTTTCTTTACATTGAGGTACATCCCATACTGAAGGCTGTGGTCTTTGATCTTCATCAGTAAGTATTTTAAGTCTTCTTCACTTCCAAGAAGCAAGGTTGTATCATTTGCATATTGCAGATTATTAATGTGTCTTCACCAATCCTGATGCCAGGTACGTCTTCATATAATCCAGTTTCTTGCGTAATTCGTTCAGCATATAGGTGGAATAAATATCGTAAAAGGATAGAACCCTGACACACAATACCTTGATTTTAAATCACTGAGTATCCCCCTGTTCTGTTAAAATTACTGCCTCTTGGTTTATGTACAGGTTCCTCCTGAGCACCATTAAGTGTTCAGAAATCCCTGTTCTGTACAATGTTATCCATAATTTGTTATGATCCACAGTTAAATACCTTTATATGACGACTAGACACATGGACCTCACCAGATGGAATACACAGAAATCAAATTGACTGCATCTGTGGAAAGAGACGATGGAAAAGCTCCATATTATCAGTCAAAACAAGGCCAGGGGCAGATTGTGGAACAGACCATCAATTGTTCATATGCAAATTCAAACTGAAACTGAAGAAAATTAAAACAAGTCCACGAGAGCCAAAATATGACCTTGAATATATCCCACCTGAATTTAGAGATCATCTGGAGAACAGATTTGATACATTAAACACTAAAGACTGAAGACCAGAAGAGTTGTGGGATGACATCAAGAACATCATATAGGAAGAAAGCAAAATGTCATTAAGAAGACAAGAAAGAAGGAAAAGGTCAAAGTAGATGTCAGAAAAGACACTGAAACTTTCCAGCATAGAGATGCTAAAGCAAATGGAAGAAATGAGGAGGTCCAAGAGCTGAACAGAAAATTTCAAAGATCAGCTCGAGAAGATAAAGCCAAATATTAAAACAAAATGTGCAAAAATCTGGGATCAGAAAGCCAAAAAGAAAGAACACGCTCAGCATTTCTCAAGCTGGGGGAACTGAAGAAAAGATTCAAGCCTTGACTTTTGTTATTGGAAGATTCTCTGGGCAAATTATTGAAGGATGCAGAAAGCACCAAGAGAAGATGGAAGGAATACACAGAGTCACTGTACCAAAAGGAAATGGTTCATGTTCCACCGTTTCAAGAAGTAGCATATGATCAAGAGCCAATGATCCTGAAGGAAGAAGTCCAAGGTACATTGAAAGAATTTGCAAAGAACAAGGCACCAGGAATTGATGGAATAAAAATTGAAATCTTTCAAGAAAGTGAGGCAACACTGGAGGCACTCACTCATCTCTGCCAAGAAATTTGGAAGACAACTATCTGGCTGACTGATTGGAAGAGATCTGTATTTGTGCCCTTTCCAAAGAAAGGTGACCCAACGGAATGCAGAAATCATCGGACAATCTCTTTGATATCCCATGCAAGTAAAGTTTTACTAAAGGTAATACAGAAATGGCTGCAAGCATACATTGATAGAGAATTTCCAGAGGTTCAAGCTGGATTCAGAAGAGGCTGTGGAATGAGGGATATCATTGCTGATGTCCGATGGATCTTGGCTGGAAGCAAAGAATACCAGAAAGATGTTGACCTGTGCTTTATTGACTACGCAAAGGTTTTCGAGTGTGTGGATCATGACAAGCTATGGACAACATTGCAAAGTATGAGTAATCTGGAACACTTAATTGTACTCATGAGGAATCTGTACCTGGGCCAAGAGGCAGTTGTTCGACCAGAACATGGGAACACTGAATGGTTTAAAATGAAGAAAGGTGTGCAACAAGGTTGTATTCTTTCACAATACTTATTCAACCTATATGCTGAGCAAATAATACGAGAAGCTGGGTTCTATTAAGAAAAAGGTGGCATCAGGATTGGAGGAAGACTCATTAACAACCTGCATTATGCAGATGATAAAACCTTGCTTGCTGAAAGTAAATAAGACTTAAAATACTTACTGATGAAGATGGATTACATCTCAATGTAAAGAAAACAAAAATCCTCACTACTAGACCAATAAACAACATCCTTATCAATGGAGAAAAGATTGACGTTGTCAAGGACTTCATTCTTCTTGGATCACCCATCAACATTCATGGAAGCAACAGTCAAGAAATCAAACAACGTATTGCATTAAGCAAATCTGCTGCACAAGACCTTTTTAAAGTGTTGAAGAGCAAAGATTTCAGCTTGAATACTAAGGTACGCCTGACCCAAGCCATGGTATTTTCAATAACCTCATATGCATGCGAAAGTTGGACAGTGAATAAGGATGATTGTAGAAGAATTGATGCTTTTGAGTTATGGTGTTGGAGAATATTGAAAGTGCCACAGGTGGCCAAAAAACCCAACATATCGGTTTTGGAAGAAGTGCAGCCAGAGGCTGGAGGCCAAGATGGCCACACTTCGTCTCTCATACTACGGACATATTGTCAGGAGGGACCAGTCTCTGGAGAAGGATATCACATTTGGTATGGTGGAGTGTCAGAGAAAAAGAGGAAGACCCCCAGTGAGATGGATTGGCAAAGTGGCAGCATCAATGTGCTCAAGCGTAGCAACAATGTTGAGGTTGGCCCAGGATCAGGCAGTGTTTTGTTCTGCTGTGCAAAAGGTCACTATGAGTTGGTATTGACATGATGGCACCTAATAACAACAATAACACAGTCAATAAAATGCAAGTAAACATCTTAGTGTAGTTTATATATGTATATATACATAGAGCTTTCTCTTAAGGAAATGGCTTACAGAGTTGCAGAGACTGGCAAGTTCCACATGTGTGTGTCAGATTATAGGCTGGAGGTTTTTTTCTGACTCATGCAGCTGCAGGGGCCACCAAACCCAAGCATGGTAGGTCAGTCTAGCTGTAGAGGCAAATGAATCCGAGGTTGGCATGTAAGATTGCAGGCTGTTGATGACTGCGAGAATCAGCGAGTAATATGGCAGGCCACTGCTTCAAGTCCCAAAACTATAGGTCAGAATATAAGCAAACGAGCTTTACCAGAGCATCCCAGTATATTGTAATCAGGTCACATTCCCGGAAAAGCTCCCTTTCATCATGGAGGTGATTATATGATATCAGATCTCCTCAGGGGGGTGACTATATCATAACTGCCAAACCTCTGAGAATCGTGGCCCAACTAATTGGACACATAATCTTAACCATCACACCTCCTTTCATCCTAGATTTAATGTGGTCAAGGAAACCCAGGAAAGTGACAAATGACCATTGCTTACATCAAGTTCTGAAGTCATCTGTTTGCCAACAGATTTGACTTGGCTATTTATTTTTTTAGTGTGAGACCTATGATACAGAGGATAATTGTGCTTTGCCCAACACTACCTAGTAACTCGGAAGCTCTGTGCCTCTCATAACAAGCAAAAAGATGTGTGTGTGTAGCAGAGCAAGCAAGTAACAGCTGTTACTGGTATTACTGCAAAGCATTTAATTAACTCAATACCCTTTACTTTTCTCTCTTCATCCCATCAAACCTTTCTCTTATAAGACTATCAGTTGTTTACACCTCATTGTGAATTTAACAGACCAATTCTACTAAGGCTATTTGGTTTTAAACCTTATCTCTTTACTCTTCCTTCTGTAAATCCAATTCTGATGGGTGGCACCAGCATCATTCAGCTACTGAAATTTACTATTTACACATATTTTTCTCTTATTTAAAAATTATGGTAAAATATATATAACATATAAATTGCCATTTTGACCATTTCAGTGTATAATTCATGGCATTATATTCATAATGTTGCCTGTTGTACATATTTAATTCTCACAACAACTTCAGAGGCAGCTGTTAGAATGATCTTTTCCATTTTACTGATGAGGAAAACTGAGGCTCAGAGGGTTTAGATTACTTGCTGAAGGTTTAAACTGGGAAACAGATTTACAGACAGTCACAGTCTGACTCCATAGGCCTTGCTAAATCCCACAATATACTACCACTGTATCTCTATTTTATTTCCTCATTATCTATTCTATCTCTTCCTTTTTCTCCATTCTCACCATCACCACCTGATTCCAAGTCTCATTTTCAATAGCTTCATTATTAGTCATGTTCACTCCAACACATTGTCTGTGTTGCCTGCAAAATAATTCTTCTAAAACACAAACCTGATCATGTCTTTTTCCTGATTAAGATCCGTCAAAAACCCTGCCTTCTAGTGGGCTTTGACTCATAGTGACCCTCTAGGACAGAGTAGAACAGCCTCATTGAGCTTTCAAGGCTGTAATCTTTAAGGACTCAGACTGCCACATCCTTCTTTCATGAAGTGGTTGGTGGGTTTGAGCTGCTGACCTTATGGTTAGCTGTTAAGCACTTAACCACTGTATCACTAGACTCCTTAATACCCTTCAGTGGCTCCCTATTGCCAATATCATAAAGCCAGAGAACCTTTGCTTAATAGAGAAGGACCTCTCCCACCTGCCCACTTCCAGCCAGCCCACCTCTCTAAATATGTTCACAAAATCTGAACTGATTATAATTGCCAAGAAATGTCATGCTGTTTCTTTTCTGTAACTTTGCATATGCTATTCCCTCTGCAAATATTATCTTTCCCCATTTCTACTTCTATTTGTCCTTTTCTGTCTTTTCATATGCCAAATTGAAATGTTGGAAGCCTTCGTTAGTTCCTCCAATTACTTGTATCCTATGTATTGTTTTGAACATTCACTTATTTTGTATTTGTCACATTATATTAGCTTTACATATTTGTACCCCTTGCTAGAATATTAACTCCTTGAGGGCAGGAACTGTCTTATTTAACTCTATCTTTAGTGTTTAGCATGGGTACTGGCACTTAAGTAGTTGCTTGACAGATGTTGGTGAAATTGAATTAACTAACTTAATTGTGAAATTATAGGGCCTTGCAACCTTTTGAAGAAATTTCAGGAATCGGTGGTATGGAAAGCATTTTTTAAGTAGAGGGCAGGTGAGGGCAGGTGAAAGGAGGAGGAAGGATGCGCAGCTTACCCCTTAATGTGGGAATATGTATAAGTTATTCACAGAAATATTAGCATTTGTATAAATGTTCTCATGTATGAATGCATTCTATTATCATTATGAATTGCAAGCAACTTCAGAACAGTGCCAAGTGTGGATTTCTGCTGAGTATGATGCTGCGTGTCAGCATGTGTGTTCTGATTTATAGCCTGCATCGTCGTTGTTGTTGTTGTTGTTAAGTGCCGTCGAGTTGATTCCGACCCTGTATAGGGTTTCCGAGGAGCAGCTGGTATAGAGGCTGTAAATCTTTATGGCAGAGTATGTTGTTGTTGTTGTTAAGTGCCTCCAAGTCAGTTCCAACTCATAGCGACCCTGTGTAGGGTTTCCTAGGAGCGGCAGGTGAGCTTGAACCGCCGACCTGGCTGTTCAAACCCACCTTACAGTGTCCAGCACATTAGCCTGCAGGGCCACACCAGGACTCGGCAGAGCATAGACAGTATGAAATAAATGTTCTTACTTTGCTAAGAAATTGAACATTTGAGTATACTTGGAGTTAGATTGTATGTGGCAACAAATAGAAGAAGATATGCCTGCATTTTTCTGAAAAGTGAGAATGAGAAATCATCTTTATTTACCCCATTTGAGTTGTTCGCTGCTTTCCTGGCACCATAGATGGTGCTCACCGAGTGATTAGTTACTTGTGGAATGAAATTATTATTGGCACAAATGGAGAAGTTGAGTACTGGGTTCTTGGTACTATTGTTGGAGCCCCACTCTGCAGTTCACTATTCTACAGAAAACCTTGACTTACTCAGGTCCTAAGGCTTCAGTGTATCACTGTGGGATACTAGCTTGTGGAGCAGTGCCCACTGCTGATTGATACAAGGTATAAGACAATTTCTTGGGTTAAGGAGCTGCGATTGGCGGAGTTTGACCGTCGTGCTTCCCAGGCTATTGGTTGCTGCATAGGAGATACAGGTTCCGGGGCAGCAATAGACACCTCCCGGAAGCCCGAAGGAGGACTCTTGAGGTACTGAAGGCAAAACCGTCAGCGTGACTATTAATCAGGGAGCAGGGCGACAGAACAGGCAGCGTATGCATGCGTGCGTGCGTGCGTGCGTGCGTGGATGCGCGTGCGCGGCGCAGCGTGGCTGTCTGTAGGTTGGTTGGTTGTTTTGCGAGCGGGAGGGGCAGTGCTCCCGCCTGACGCTGGCCTCTGTTAGTTACCCCCTCCCCCCCC
>NW_006408636.1:8347478-8352218 GCF_000296735.1 Chrysochloris asiatica | reverse complement strand
CCCTTCCCTGGGTTCCAGTTTGCCTTTCTGAAAGATGTCGGATACGGCAGTAGCTGATACTCGGCGTCTTAACTCAAAGCCGCAGGACCTGACTGATGCTTATGGGCCACCAAGTAACTTCCTGGAGATCGACATCTTTAATCCACAGACTGTGGGCGTGGGCCGCGCGCGCTTCACCACCTATGAGGTTCGCATGCGGGTGAGTCACGGGGTGAGGTAGACAGCTGAGGGAGGATGAGGCAGGGGATGAGAGGGCGTTTGAAGAGGTCATTTGGAGGTTAGGGGCGTGATAGGTTTGGAGAGTGGTCTGTAGATACAGCAAACTCCTGAGGGGTACTCAGAATTGGAGAGAAGCAGTGAAGGTTGGTTGGATAGGGTTGGGAGAATGGAGAAATCTTAGAGTGAGTAATTCAAGGTGATGGGAATCATGACTGTAGTGACAGAAGAAATCAAAACCAAACCCTCTGTTGTGGGGTTGATTCCAACTCATAGCAACCCAGAAAGGACAAAAGTATAACTGTCCCATAGTGTTTCCAAGGCTGTAAATCTTAAGGGAAGCAGACTGCCACATTTTCTCCTGCCGATCTTTCTTTCAGTGAGCAGTCGAGCACTTTTAACTATTGTGTCACCAGGGCTCCTGACAGAATGACAGGGAATGAAAAGCCATGGTGATACCTAGCTGGGTCCCATAACTAGATTGTGGGAATTCCGTCTGAAGAGGGAGGGCAGGAAGGTCCGAGTTGTTCCTAATGAGGTTTTCCTGGGATGATAGATTAAGAGGAAAAGAGACTGAGAAAGGAAAACAGTGGGCTTGTGGGGGTAGAAATTAGAAAGGGAGTCTCCTTGAGATTGAATGCTTAAAAGACAAGTGTTTTATGCTTAAGTTTCTTTTCCTCAGGTACTACATGCTGTAAAACCTGGCTTGCATTGGGATTGCTGTATTGTCAGTTGCTGCTTCATCATAATGGTGACCCTTTAGATGTGAAGCAGTTAGATTGTTCACTTGAATGTTTATTGGTTCTTATTTGGAGGGGTCTATCAATGTTAATGGCCATTTGCCCTTTCTAGATTAACAGTTTGGATTCAGATTCTCACCTGTACTTTAATACATAACATTTCTGAACTGCCCCAGGAGTGACTTCTTCCCAGAGTTCACTACAGAAGACTTTATCTTCTAGTGTTTAGCCCACAATGTAAGAATGGAATATGTGGATAGAGTGCATGGCTTGCAAGTTCTTTTGCACAAAGTGGTTACAGACCAAACAGTTTGAGAACCATTTTCTAGTTTTCCTTTTACCCTTGAGGGCCAGAATATCCTCTCAGGATAGCTTTCTGCTCAAACAGATTGGAGATCTAAGAGTTTGTGCTTTCATTTATGAATGAATGCACTGAATGAGTGAGTGTGGTCTCACCTGAGCTTTTAAGTCGAATTGAGAAATGATAAACCCTAAATTCCAAGTCTGGCAAAGTCTAAACTGCTGAAAGAAAAAAAAAGAAAAAGTAAAAAATGAGGAAAACTATTTTAAATCATCTCTGTTGGGGAGGAATGGAAATTAAGTTTCTCAAAATATGATAAAGACAGGGAATTGTCAGTGGTAGAGAACTTAATTACCAGAATTACAAGAATGAATCTGGGCATTACTTGTTCAATATAAGAACCCTCTACTTTGGGGACTGGTGATATTGTCTTGATGCATTACCTAAGAATCTTCAAGATTATAGGTGGAATACTTCAGGTATTCTAATAATAACAGGGATTATTCTTATAGGTTTTATTTTCTATATTAATTCTTAACCAAAAACACATCGTATGGATAGAAAACTGAGGAGGAGTACAGTTTAAGTAACTTGTTCAAGTACATACATGCAGCTAATAAGTTGAGGGCTGGGATTTGAACCCAAGTTTTAACTCCAAAGACCATATTCTGTCTTTTTTTAAGTTATAATTTTTTATTGAACTTTGTGTGGAAGTTTACAGAACAAATAAGTTTTCCATTCAACATTCATAGTGACCTCACATGATACATATGGAACTTTTCAAATATCAATTGTCCTTCAACTTTGCTTCTTTCTGTCTTTTCCCTTGACTTTATGTTGATCAGAGCCAATGAACTTTCACAAGTATCCTGTACTACACAATACTGCCTTCCTCAGGTAGTTTCTAGGTTGAAACTGGGAGATTGTCTCCTATAATGTAGCCCTTCTTTCTTAGGTGGCTAGGAGCTGAGATGAAAGATCACTATTGTCACTATCCTGTGGGACTAGGGAAAAAGTAGCAATTTTTTGTGTCAAAGGAGGAAGTCTTCAAAATGGGAGTGAGTGGTTTCGCTGGTTTCACCTGTCTTAGAAGAATCTCAATATTTTTTTTTCCTGCTCAGCATTTGACTTTTCTCCTTTTCATTGACACTTTTGTTGGGTTCCGTGAAATACTACTAGTTAAGGTTTTATTGTTTGAGGAATCACAGTATTTGTACTGAACCATAGTTGATACCTAGAATCACATGATATGATAGGTTCTTTTTCTTGATGCAGCATTCTGAAATGTTGTTTTGAATAGTTAATATATGCACAGGGTATAAAATTCAAAAGGTACAAAAAGTATGGTTTTATAAACTAAGTTCCCTCCTTCTTCTCTCATCCAGAGGTTTCCTTTCCCAAAGAAACCACTGTTAACAGTTTCTTATTTGTTCTTCTAAAGAATGGCTTAAGTAATAAAATGTCCTTTTATATATATCCCACTTTAATCTGTTGACGTTCCTTGGGCCTCAATGATCTTGAGTAGAGTTGTAAATAATTTAAGTTGGCCAGTTATTTGGCTTTTGATTGTCCATATCTAGGGCTGGATCCTGAAAAGATAATTTCCAGGCGTGAGGATTGTAAAGCATGATATAGTAAGAACTGTGTAAAGCTCCATCAGGGCTAGAAGATGTTCATTTCCTACCATGAGAAAGAAGAAAAACTAGCTCTTTATAATTTTCATCCATAGGTCTGAAATGTTGTTAGGTGCCATCAAGTCAGGCCTGACTCATAAGGACCCTATGTATAACAGAACAAAATACTGCCTGATCCTGCACCAAACTCATAGTTATAGTTATGTTTGAGCCCATTTTTGTTCACTGTGTCAGTCCATCTTAATGGGGGGTCTTCCTCTTTTTCGCTGATACTACACTTTACCAAGTATCATGTCCTTCAGGTATGAGAAAGTACAAGAGAAAATCTAGCTATCCTTGCTTCTGAGGAGCACTCTGGCTGTACTTCTTCCAAGACAGCTTTGTTACTTTTTTCGAAACTACCAGCTGCTCCGCGGGAGAAAGATGAGGCTTTCTACTCCCGTAAGGATTTACACTCTCGGAAACCCTGTACAGGGTCGCTATGGGTCGGAACCGACTCGAAGGCACTTAACAACAACAACAACCATGATACTTTAAGTATTCTTCACCAACACCATAATTTAAATGCATCAATTCTTCTATATTTTTCTTTTTTCACAGTCCAACTTTTACATGCATCTGAGACAATTGCAAATTCCTTGGCTTGGGTCAGGTGCTTCTTAGTCCCCAAACTGATCGTTTTACTCTTAAACACTTAGGGTCTTTTGCAACAGAATTGCCTAATGCAATACATTATTTGATTCTTGACTGCTGCTTCCATGAGTATGGATTGTAGATCCAAGCAAAATGAAGTCTGACAGCTTCATTTTCTCATATTTATTGGACCATTTGTAACGATTTGTGTTTTCTGTACATTGAGGTGCAACCTATACTGAAGGCTGTGGTATTTGATCTTCATCAATATTTTAAGTCATCTTTGATACCAGTAAGCAAGGTTGCATCATCTGCATTTCACAGGATGTTAATGAGTCTTCCCCTAATCCTGATGCCACGTTTTTCTTCATAAAATCTAGCCTGCCAGATTATTTGCTCAGTATACAGATGAAAGAATGCAACCCTGGTGCATACTTTTACTGATTTAAAATCATTTAGTAGTCCCTCAAAAAGAGGAGGAACATCTACAAACATCAATTACTAATCAGAACATAAAAGTACCGTCAAGTTAGTTCTGGCTCATAGCAACCTTACATATGGTTTCCAAGGAGTGGCTGGTGAGCCTTAACTGCCTACTTTGTGGTTCAAATTGACTTTGCAGTCCAGTGCACTAACCCATAGCACCATGCCAGGACTCTTCCCAGGCATAAGTGAGCTGAAATGGACTGGTATTGGCCAATTTGCATCTGACATATAGTTTACTATACCAGGAACAACAAATTCAAGAGGAATGACGCCACATTGATCATCAAAAAGAACATTTCAGAATGTATCTGGAAGTACAGTGCTGTCTGTGATAGGATAATATTCATATGCCTACAAGGAAGACCAGTTAATACCACTAACTTAAATTTAATTCAAATTGATGCACCAACCACTAAAGCCAGTAATAATGAAATCAAAGAATTGTACCAACTTCTTGAGTCTGAAATTGATCAATTATACAATCAAGATGCAATGATAATTAACTGGTGGTTGGAATGTGAAGATTGGAAACAAAGAGGAAGAAGCAGTAGTTGGAAACTATGTCCTTAGTGATAGAAATGGTACTAGAGATCACACGGTAGAATTTTGCAAGACCAATGACTTATTTAATGCAAATACCTTATTTAAACAACATAAAAGACAGCTGTAGAAACAAGATGACGGATTGGGTGGAAGTGCAGTAAAGGAGCTCCGCCAACAACAACACAGA
>NW_006408636.1:8343118-8344940 GCF_000296735.1 Chrysochloris asiatica | reverse complement strand
CCACTGAATCATCTTGTCTAGATGGGTCTGGTGAAAGGAGATGGGGATAAGATTCGTAAGATTCAATAGTGAATAACTGTTATCAGGACTAACTGCGACTGTCACACTTGTAAAGGTAGAAGTTTTGTAACAAAAAAGGGGAGTGGTTAATCTTACAGTCCAGAAACAGAGGACCCTAAGGACCATCAAGAGAGAATCGCACAAGCAGAGTGCAGGACCTTATCCAGAGAAGCAGCAGCACCAGAGATGGAGGCAGAGATGGGGGCATGGAGAGGGGGCGCGGCTGAGGACTCTAGATTCATCAACTAAGAAGAGAAGGCCTAAGAACTGGTGGCCAGGAGCAGACTTGCAGAATGTGACCTTTGGAGCTGTAAATTATTATATGTTCCTGAGTGGGTTTTATTGTTTGTGTGTTTTTAAAAAAAGCTAAAGTGGATAGAGAGAAATACTGTTAACTGATGGTATATGGAGGGGATTATAATCAATGTAATGAAACAAGTTATATGAATTGTTGAATGTGAAACTGATGCTGTGCCCTATAAACTTTCACTCAATCCACAATAAAAACCTCAAATTAAAAAACAAAACAAAACTGTATACATGTACTCACCAGACAGAATACACAGAAATTAAATTGACTACATCTGTGAAAAAAGACAGTGGAAAAGCTCCATATCATAAGCCAAAACAAGGTTAGGAGCTATCTGTGGAATAGACTATCAAATTTTCATATGCAAGTTCAGACTAAAGCTGAAGAAAACTGAAAACAAGTCCACAAGAGCTAAAATGTAACCTTAAATATATGCAACCTGAATTTAGAGACCATCTCAAGAACAGATTTGATTTATTAGGCACTAATGACTGAAGACCAGAATAGTTGTTGGATGACATCAAGAACATCATACACGAAGAAAGATCACTAAAAAGACAGGAAAGAAAGAAAAGACCAAAATGGAAGAAATAAGGAATAGAGCTGAGCAGAAAATTTCAAAGGGCATTTTGGGAAGACAAAGTCAATTAGTATGATGAAATATTCCAAGACATGAGTTATAAAACCGAAAGGGAAGGGCATGCTCAGTATTTTTCAAGCTGAAAAAACTGAAGAAAAAATTCAAGCTTTGACTTGCCATGTTGAAGGATTCTATGGGGAAAATATTAAATGATGCAAAAAGGACACATCAAGTATCTATTCTGTCTCCTCTGTATACAGGGTTGATAGGGACAGACAAATTAGACATTGGCTACCTAAAATAAGGGGGGCTATAAAGGCTCGAAATGACTGGCTTACAAGTTTTCAAGACGGTCTCAGAGTGTGCAGGGGTAGGTAGAATCCCCGCTGAATAGTTTTCATCTTGTCTAGATGGGTCTAGTGAAAACAGATGGGGATAAGATTCATATGATTCAATAGTGAATATCATGACTAATTGTGACTATCACAACTGTAAAGGTAGAAATTTTTGTAAAAAAAGGGGGGGAGAAGTTAATCTTACACTAAATAATTTAAAATTAAAAAAAAGATGTGCCACAGGGTTGTATTCTTTCACCATATTTATTCAGCCTGTCTGCTAAGCAAATAATCCAAGGATCTAAGTTATATGAAGGAAAATGTGGCATCAAGAGTGGAGGAGGACTCATTAACAACCTGTGATATGCAGATGATACAATCTTGTTTGCTGAAAGTGAAGAGGACTTAAAATACTGATGAAGATCAAAGAGCACAGCCTTCAGTATGGATTACATCTCAATATAAAGAAAACAAAAATCCTCACCACTGGACCAATAAACAACATTCTTAATCAGCAGAGAAAAGATTGAAGTTGTC
>NW_006408636.1:8340224-8342922 GCF_000296735.1 Chrysochloris asiatica | reverse complement strand
TGAATAAGGAAGACTGTAGAAGAATTGATGCATTTGAGTTATAGTGTTGGAGGAGAATATTGAAAGTGCCATGGGCTGCCAAAAGAACCAACAGATCTGTATTGGAAGAAATGCAGCCAAAGTGCTCCTTGGAGGCCAAGATGGCCAAACTTCATCTCTCATTACTTTGGATATATTGTCAGGAGGGACCAGTCTTTAGAGAAGGATATCATGTTTGGTAAGGTGGAGGGTCAGAGAAAAAGAGGAAGACTCCCAGCTAGATGGAGTGACAGAGTGGCAGTATCAAGGGGCTCAAGTGTGGCAACAGTTGGGAGGTTAGCCTAGGACCTGGCAGTGTTTCGTTCTGTTGTGCATAGGGTTGATATGAGCTGGTACCGACTCCATGGCACCTGACAACAACAACAGTTAATCTTACAGTCCAGGAACAGAAAACCCTAGGACCATCAAGGGAGAAGAGCGGAATGTGGGACCCTATTCAGAGAAGCAGCAGGACCAGAGATATAGGCAGAGATGATGACGTAGAGAGAGCAGCTGAGGACTCTAGACTCACGGAAAGAGAAAGGCTATGTGCTGGCGGCCAGGAGGCAGGTATGCAGAATGTGCCCTTTGGTTGTTTAAATGATTATATATTCCTGAGTATTTTTATGTACACCTCCCCTACAAAAGAAACCAACAAAAAAACCAGAAGGAATAGAAGCAAATACTGTTGAATGATGATGCACAGAGGAGATTGTAATCATTGCAATGAAATGATGAATGTAAAACCCATATTCTCCCATGTAAACTATCACTCAATTCACAATAAAATCTTAAAAAAAGAGGATGGAAGGAATACACAGTCACTGTACCAATAAGAAATGGTCTATATTCAACCATATCAAGAGGTGTAACATATGATCAAGGGGTGTAACATATGATCAAAAGCAGGTGGCACTAAAGGAAGAAGTCCAGGCTGCACTGAAGGCATTGGTGAAAAACAAAGCTCCTGGAATTTAGGGAATACTAATTGAAATCCTTAAACAAACTAATGCAGCACTGGAAGTGCTCAATCATCTATGTCAGGAAATTTGGAAGACAAATACCTGCCAGAGATCCATATTTGTATGCATTCCAAAGAGAGGTAACTCAAGGAACCAGGAAATCATCAAACAATAGCATTACTATCACATGCGTATTAGATTTTCTTAAAGATAATTTAAAAATGATTACAATAGTACATCGACATGTAACTGCCAGAAGTTCACGCCAGATTCAAAAGAGGACATAGTACTAGGGATATCATTGCTGACATCAGATGGATCTTGACTTAAAGCAGAGAATACTTGTGCTTTTTGTTTATGCAAGGGCTTTCAACTGTGCATCATGAAAACTATGGATAACATTGAGAAGGATGCATATTCCAGAACACTTACTTGTGCTCATGAAGAACCTGTATACAAACCAAGAAGTAGTTATTAGAACAGAACAAGGGGATACTGAATGGTTTAAAATCAAGAAAGGTGTGCACCAGGGCTGTATTCTTCATACTTTTTCAATCTGTATTTTGAACAAATAATCTGAGAAGATGGAGAAGATAGATTAAATGAAGAAGAATGTGACATCAGGAAGATAGTAATGAGGAAGACTCATTTACAACCTGCCATATGCTGATGATACAGTCTTGCTTGCTGGAAGTGGACTAAAAATACTTAACTGGAGGGTCAGTGAAAAAGATGAAGATCCCCAATGAGATAGGTTGACACAGTGGCAGCAGCAGTGGACTGAAATGTAACAACAGTTGTGAGATGGCACAGAACTGGGCAGTGTTTTGTTCTGTTGTACATAGGGCCACTATGAGGCAGAACCAACTCAATGACGCCTATCAGCAACAACAACAAAGTAGCCCCTTAATTCTGTTTGAACAACTGCCTCGATCTACGTACAGATTCTCATGAGGTCAATGAAATGTTCTGGAATTCCTACTCTTTGCAGTGTTATCTTTAGTTTTTTATGATCCACACAGATACCCTTGCATAGTCAATAAAATACAACTAAACATTTTTCTGGTAGTCTTTGCTTTCAACCAAGATCTGTCTGATGTCATTAATTATATTCCTCATTCCATGTCCTCTTCTGAATCCATCTTGAATTTCTGGCATCTCCTTGTCATGTGCTGCAACTGTTTTTGAATTATATTCTGCAAAATTTTACTTGTATGTGATATTAATGTTATTGTTTGATGATTTCCACATTCTGTTGTTCATTTTTCTTAGGAATGCATGCAAATTAGGATCTCTTCCAGTCAAATTTCTTGGCATAGATGATTGCATGCCTTCAGTGCTACATCAGTTTGTCGAAATATTTCAGTTTATATTCTGTCAATTCTTAGAGCCTTGTTTTTAGCCAGTGCCTGAAGTGCAGCTTGAACTTTTTTCAGTACCAACAGTTCTTGATCATATGTTACCTTTCGGATGGTTGCTTTGAATTGTTATTATTGTTAAGCACCATCAAGTTGGCTCCAATTCATAGTAACCCTTGCAGACTCAAACAATGCCCGGTCCTGCGCCACCCTCACAGTCATTAACTTGAGCCATTAGCTTGAACCCATTGCTGCTGTTGTTAGGTGCCATCGAGTCAGTACCAACCCATAGTGACCTTATGCACAGCAGAACGAAACACTGCCCAATCCTGGGCCAACCTCACTATTGTTGCCACGCTT
>NW_006408636.1:8337169-8338774 GCF_000296735.1 Chrysochloris asiatica | reverse complement strand
CCTTCCATCTTCTCTTGATGCTTTCTGCATCATTCAATAATTTGCTCAGAGAATCTTTTAATAGCGAAAGTCGAGGCTTGAATTTTTTTCTTCAGTTCCCCCAGCTTGAGAAATGCTGAGTGTGTTCTTCCTTTTTGGTTTTCTGATTCCAGATCTTTGCACATTTTATTGCTGCTGCTGCCACTTTGCAAATCCATCTTGTTGGAGGTCTTCCTCTTTTTTGCTGACCGTCCACTTTACCAAGCATAATATCCTTCTCAAGTGTCTGGTCCCTCCTGATAATATGTCTAAAGTATGAAAGATGAAGTCTGATTATCCTTGCTTCTAAGGAGCATTCTGTCTGTACTTCTTCCAACATAGATTTGTTTATTCTTCTGGTAGTCCATAATACTTTTAATATTCTCCAGCACCATAACTCAATTGCATTATTTTTTCTATGATTTTCCTTATTCATTGTCCAACTTTCACATGCAGATGGAGCTATTGAAAACACCTTAGCTTTGGTCAGGTGCACCTTAGGCTTCAAACTGACATCTTTACTCTTGAACACTTTAAAAAGATTTTGTGCAGAAGATTTGCCTACTGATTTTTTGACTGCTGCTTCCATGAATGTTGATAGTGGATCCAAGCAACATGAAGTCTTAGACAGCTTCCATCTTTTCTCCACTTCTCATGATGTTATTTATTGGTCCAGGGATGAGGATTTTTGTTTTCTCTATATTGAGAAATAAACCATACTGTTGTCTTTGATCTTCATCCGTCAATATTTTAAGTCCTCTTCACTTTCAGCAAGCAAGGTTGTATAATTTGCATATCACAGGCTGTTAATGAGTCTTACTCTAATCCTGATGCCCTGGTCTTTATATAATCCAGCTTCTTGAATTATTTGCTCAGCATACATACTGAATAAGTATAGTGAAAGAATATAACGCTGGTGCACATCTTTCTTGACTTTAAGCCATTTAGTGTCCCCTTGTTCTGTTTGAGTGACTGCCTCTTGGTCTATGTACAGGTTCCTTATAAACACAATTAAGTGTTCCCGAATACTCATTTTCTACAATGTTGTCCATAGCTTGTCATGATCCACACAATCAAGTCTTTGTGTAGTCAATAAAGCACAGGTAAACATCTTTCTGGTATTCTCTGCTTTCAGGCCAGATCCATCTTATTTCAGTAGTGATATCCCTTGTTCCACATGCTGTCTGAATCCGGCCTGAACCTCTGTCAGCTTCCTGTCATCTTTTATGTTGTTTTAAAAAGGTATTTGTAATGAATAAGTCAATAGTCTTGCAAAATTCTGTCATGCCATCTCCAGCATCGTTTCTATCACCAAGGCCATAATTTCCAACTACTGGTCCTTCTTCATTTCCTACCTTTGTATTCCATCACCAGCAATTATCAATACATCTTGATTGCATGTTTGATCAATTTCAGACAGGATAATTTCATCATCACTGACTTTTGTGGTTGGAGCATAAATTTGAATAAAAGTGATATTAACTGGTATTCCTTGTAGGCATATGAATATTACCCTATCATGTTGTTGTTGTTATGTGCCGTGGAGTCGGTTCCAACTCATAGCGACCCTGTACAGGGTTTCCAAGG
>NW_006408636.1:8322747-8336377 GCF_000296735.1 Chrysochloris asiatica | reverse complement strand
CTCCGTCTCTGGTACTGCTGCTTCTCTGGATAAGGTCTCGCATTCTGCTTGTGCTCTTCTCCCTTGATGGTCCTAGGGTCCTTTGTTTCTGGTCTGTAAGATTAACTACTCCCCTGTTTTTGTTACAAAACTTCTACCTTTACAATTGTGACAGTTGCAATTAGTCATGATAACAGTTGTTCACTATTGAGTCATAAGAATCTTATTCCCATCTCTTTTAACCAGACCAATCTAGACAAGATGAAAACTATTCAGTGAGGACTCTTTCTTTCCCCACACACTCTTAAAGTAAACTTCCCCTTGAAACCTTGTAAGCCAGTCACTTTGTGCCTTTATTGCCCCCATGGCACATAATCACCCACCACCACCACCATTTTAGGTAACCAAGGTCTAAGTTGCCCATCCCTATCTACCCTTTGTATAGAGGGGATAGCATTGATACTTGATGTGAAGACTTCTTCCTTCCCTCTCAGTTGGTATTTATAGTTACTACCTCCATGAGTATTGGTCAAGTTCATCAAATTGTAGCAATTTACCCTAATTTCCTTATCAAAAATTGTTTTTTCTTTTGTTTTGTTTTAAATTACAGATGCATGTTGCATCTGTAGTTCACAAACATGGTAAAAAAAATCATGTTCACTTCAACCCCATTTAAATGAACAAAAAAACCTTTTAAATAAAGAGGTTACATTCAAACTTTAACTTCCTTAGTACCATGCTGCAGATTCTAGCACTGTTAAAGTATTGCAAGAATGCCCCACCCTCTGGTATCCGATTACCTATATAGCAACATTACAGCGTGAAGAAAGGGACGTCCCGGTGTCGTGTCGGCTTCTAGAGTAATTCATACATTTGAGCAGGTCCTCTCTTTTACCCTCCCTGCTCAGAATGTGAAAGCTTAAAGACGAAAATCAAGGAAGACTGGGAATTTTAGAGCTGGCAAAATGAGGTCTGAAATATGAATTCTCAAGGCAAACAATTTACTGAGAACTTGGCCAATGAGTAACCTGGCAAGTCTTTAGAGTCCGTAAATCTTGAAGGAATTAGGTGTAATCGGTTTGATGCAACATGTTCATGGTAAACAATCTAAGTAGAGCTCTTATTTACAAAATTTTTAACAAATACTTCTGGAGGGAAAAAAATTCACTAATTTCCAGAAGACAAAGGTTTCATTGCCAGACATACACAGACACACACTAATACACACACACACACACACACATCCACACAATTCTTCAAGGGGTTCTATACATGTTATTCAGGGCATAAACTAAGTACTATACCCCCACTCCATCAAAAAAAGGAACCAAACAAAACCCCAACTTTACCTTCTCCCCATAATCTAGAAAACCCTCCCTTTACCCCTGATGTACAAAGTGTACGCACAATGGTGACAGTCCACCAGCCACATAAAGCGTGCTCTAACAGATGTCACCAATTCAGTCATTCCATTGGCATTGCAACAGGCAGGTTTATGGGATTTTCCCAATAGTGGTTAATACATAGCACCATTGTGGATTTTGTGAAATAGGCTTTGAGGACAAAAAATGAGAGCAGTTTAATTTTATGGATTTGGGATCCAAGAATCCTGTTTTATTAAGTTTATCCTAAGAGAAAAGGAAATGGGTTGCAGATTGGAAACTTGGTGTCCCAATTGAAACAATAAATTAGCTTCCTGTTTTCAAGTAAACCTGAGGCTGTAAATCTTTACGGGAGCAGAAAGCCTCATCATTCTCCCATGAAACAGCTGGTAGTTTTGAACTGCTGACCTTGAGGTTAGCTGCCCAACCACAGAGCTCCTTTTGGAACCTTTCTGTTGTTGTGGTTGTTAAGTGCTGTCAAGTCAGTTCTGACCCATAATGACTCTGTATAGGGTTTCTGAGGAGTGGATGGTGAGCTTGAACCTCCAACCTTGCAATTCAAACCGACTTTGCAGTCCAGTGCATTAACCCACAGAGCCACACCAGAACTCCATGAAGCCTATGTTGTGTTGTTGTGAAGTGCTGTCGAGTTGGTTCCGACCCATAGCGATGCTGTATAGGGTTTCTGAGGAGCAGCTGGTGAGCTTGAACCGCCAACCTTGCAGTTCAAACAGTTTTGCAGTCTGGCACATTAACCCACAGTGCCACACCAGGAGTAAATATCAGGAGTTTTTGTTTGTCAGTGGCTTTATGTTGCCACTTCAGACATATTGTCAGGAGGGACCAGTCTCTGGAGAAGGATATCATGTCTGGTAAGGTGGAGGGCCAGAGAAAAAGAGGAAGACCCCCAGTGAGTGGATTGGCAAAGTGGCAGCATCAATGGGCTGAAGCTTGGCAACAATTGTGAGGTTGGCCCTGGACTGGGCAGTGTTTCGTTCTGTTGTTCATGGGGTCGCTATGAGTCGGTACCGACTCGATGGCACCTAAGAGAGAGCATTGGGAGGGAAGCTTCTTGATAATTAAGATGTGGGAATATGCTCATTTATGTCAGAGAAGCAAGCTGTGGTAAGTTTACATAATGCCTGTTTCTGCTGCATTTCCTAGATAAGAGGGTAAACAGATACATAGGACTTTTAGTAATTAATTGAATATTGCATAATTTTATATACTACATTTCATTGGATACACAGTCATTCATGATCTCATTGAGATTATAGTTTAATTAGGTAGACAAGACTTACATGAGACAAGACTTAAACATGTCCCTCTACCACTTTTCCCCTCTACAATATTAATATTGAGTTGGTCACCTGCTGCATTAAAAAATAATGTGTAAGGAGCTCTGGTAGCGTAGTGGTTACGAATCGGGCTGCGAACCTTAAGGTCAGCGGTTCGAAACTACCAGCCGCTCCGCGGGAGAAAGATGAGGCTTTCTACTCCCGTAAAGATTTACACCCTCGGAAACCCTGTACAGGGTCGCTATGGGTCAGAACCGACTCGATGGCACTTAACAACAACAAGGTAGTACTAAATTGTAAGTGTCATGATTCAGAGTGGAGGAAACTCAGTAAATTATGCTGGTGTTGTCAGGGAAGAATTTCTGGATGAAGTACGATTTGAGTTGGACTTACAGAATAGAGAATGATTTGGACATGAAAAACAGAGTAGGGCATACTTTAGAGGCATTTATCTGTTGTTCTTTCAGGGAACTTAAATCAATTTTTTAAGGAGCCCTGGTGATGTAGTGGGTTATGCGTTGTGTTATTAACCTCAAGGTCAGCAGTTCAAGTCCACCAGCCGCTCTGCAGGAGAAACTCAGGGCTTTCTGCTCCCATAAGGAGTTGAAACTGACTTGATGATACAGTCACCACCACCACAGCATTAACTTTGTAACTGAAAATGTCATACATATACATGATAAATTCAAATAATATAATGAAAAGTGTGACTCATATTCATTTCAGTCATCTAGCCTTACCCTCCAAAGTTAATCATTTACCAGAATCCTTTCATAAGCATCTATTCATAAAAGTATTTATTGTGAATTGAGTGAAGGTTTACAGAGCAGATCATCAGTTTTACATTCAACAAATCATACACTTCATTTTATCTCAGTTGCAATTCCTTCAGTGTAACATCAGTTAACCTACTTGTTTCATGTTTTTTGTTTGTTTGTTTGTTTCCATCCATCCTTCTTTCCCAACTCTTCTGAGCTTTGTTCTTGGGCAAAAGCTGGCATTTTAATCTTGTGCTCTCCCTATAGACCTATATATTGCTTGGTTGAAAATTGAGCCATGGGGGCGAGTTCACTTCCAGAGCTGAAGGGTGACCAAGGTCCATAGTCTTGGGTCCACCAGACTCTATCTGACCTATAAATGTAGTCTTTTTAAAATGATTTTGAATTGTGTTTTACATTTTCTATGATCCGCTTCAGAGCATTTGGTAGTGATAGCTGGACACCATCTAGTTCTTTTGGCCTCAGTGCCATGGAAACAGATGTTTACCTGTTCTGTTAGTCCATTGGACTGATTGATTTAGAGTGTCTCCAATTTTTATCACTCTTCTTTCCTCTGGACAGGGAGGGACCAATAGTTGCACTAGATGGCCACTTCTGAGCTTTTAAGATCCCAATCACTACTCACCAAAGTAAGCTGTAGAATATTGTCTCTGTGGATTATGTCATACCAGTTGACCATGGTGTCCCTCAAGACAATGGTCTTGAGCCCCCAGGCCCAGTGATTCATTCTGACGTTATGATTTTAAAAAATAAAATAGAGCGAAAATCCTTGTTTGTACATATTTACAACTGCAAATTCATTTGTTGCATAAATTTCAAATAGCAAGGGACTTCTAATTAACTGTGACAAGACTGGATGTAGTAAAGGTTGGTGTTCACCTAGTAATGTTTTGAAAGGACTATAGGAGCATGATCCATAGGAACTACTTCATTAAGACCTAAGTGGTTCAGGTAGGTAGTCATCATAGGGTGAACATAACTTACCATATCTCTTCTCTCATTCTTCTTTCCCTGTAGACAAACCTACCTATCTTCAAGCTGAAGGAGTCATGTGTGCGGCGGCGCTACAGTGACTTTGAGTGGCTAAAAAATGAATTGGAGCGAGATAGTAAGGTATGGCCCATTCCCTGTGTGGCACTCTTGGGCAGCAGTTGTGTTGTGAAGTGCCGTTGAGTTGGTTCCAACCCATAGCGACCCTGTATAGGGTTTTCAAGGAGCAACTGGTGAGTTTGAACTGCTGACCTTGCAGTTCAAACGACTTTGCAGTCTGGTGCATTAACCCACAGCGCCACACAGTAGGAAGAGCTATATATAGGCTGAGAGAGCATAAGATCAAAGTCTTGAAAGGAGTGGATAGGGTAAACATTCTCTTATCAGACAAGCCCCAGAAGGATCTGGGGGATATCTTTAGAAGCTTGAAGGCTCAGGACAAAGTAAAAAAAAAAAAAAAGTATTACTTAGTGGCTAGTAAAGTCATACAACATAACTCCTAAATATACTAAAAATTCAAAGTATAGTGTCAGGAAAGACCTATCTTCATTCTTGGATAGTGTTGCATTGTTAAGAAAATGAGAAATGTTTGGAGTTTATGACCTTTCTTTTGAGATGGTATTGTTGAGGATAGCCCCACAAAATTAGAGTTGGATTAATTATTGACCTGAGCCATTCTGGCTGTTCTTACGGTATTAGTTCTTACCAGTTGCTGGCTTTGGGGCTGGGTAGACCCTATACCTAATGAGGTATATACTGCTTTACCATTTCATTCCTTCTTTCTTCCTCTGCTGTGTGGCTGATAGTTTGCATCTGCTTGTAGATTGTAGTTCCTCCACTACCTGGGAAAGCCTTGAAGCGGCAGCTTCCTTTCCGAGGAGACGAAGGGATCTTTGAGGAATCCTTCATTGAAGAAAGGAGGCAGGGACTTGAACAGTTTATTAACAAGTAAGCCCAGTTTCTGGGGGTTCATCCTGCTACTTTTGCCATCATGGTCATTCTATGAATTTTATCTGTCTTGTCTTATAAGGGGTTCAATCATGTGGTGCTGATGATCAAATTCCTTTGACAGAAATTATGATCTCGTACCTAGCACCTTGTCCCTCTACCACTTTCCCCCTCTACAATATTAATGTTGAGTTGGTGTCCTGCTGCTCACCTCCACTGGCTCGAATCTCAGGACTGATCTTGCCCTTTCTCCCTGTCTGCATCTCCATCCACCTACTAATTCTCTTTGATCTCAAATATTAACGATACCCATTTTGTTTTCTTTATAGAATTGCTGGGCACCCACTGGCTCAGAATGAACGCTGCCTACACATGTTCCTGCAGGAGGAGGCAATTGATAGGAACTATGTCCCCGGGAAGGTGCGCCAATAGGAGCCTCTCTCACCACTTGTCTTCTCTCCTCCTGCTGAAATGACATTGGTTTTTACACTAAGCCTCTTTCTCTATTCAATCTGAAGTTGGGTGTCCATCCCCTGGCTTGATAGACTATAGACTATCCAGCATTGTGTTCCTTGTTACTTGATTACACCATGGGCACTCTGCTAGGATCCTCTTCTCTGAGGAAAGGTGGGAAACCACAGACAAATGCTCTTTGTTTGGGATCGGGGGTGGTGGGTTGGGAAGACTGGAATGGAAGGCAATTTCTTGGGCATTTACCCATTCTAGAAGGCTAACATTGGTGGCAGGGGTGGGAGGGTTGTGCTGGTGAGGCACTTGGATACATATGGATGCTGCAAGTTCAGGGGATTTTCTTATTCTTAGGCTTGACCAAGAACGCTGAGCAGGAAAAAACAAAACAAAAAAAGACAAAAAAAAAAAACCCTGCCTTTTCTACCTGCATGCACTTTTTCCATTTTGGGAAAGTGGTAGAGACTTAAAAGCTCTCCTTAATTTCTCTAGGACTACTCCCAGTTTTCTTTTCTTTTTTTTTTACCCCCTCAAAATGTTGTCGTTGGCTATTTTATTTCTTCATTCTGTTTTTTTAAATTTTCATTGATGAACATGGGTTTCTCTTACCAGTTAGCTGCCCCCCCCCCAGAACAACAACAACAACAACAAAACCTGTTGCTGTTGAGTTGATTCCAACCTTATAGGACAGAGTAGAACTACCCTATAGGGTTTTCATGACTAATCTTTTTTTTTTTTTGTCATTGTTGTATATATTATCAGACACAAAACTTCAATCCAAATTCCCAGTTTTCTTAGTTGCTTTCTCTCCCTTGTTTCATTTCATGACAGCAATCCACCTAGAATCAAAGCAGTCTCTTGCATGGAGCAAGAGGTATGTGGGCTTTCTGGGTTCATCATCATGCCTGCTTCAGGGTCAGAAGGAAGCTTTAGGTACTAGTGGACTCCTGTTGTCTAGTCCTTCTCCCTTTGTGTCTCCTGACTCTTGCTGCCTGTTCTTGCTCACTAACAGGTGAATCCACAAGGAATAGCAGTTCTCTCTTGTCCTAAATCCTTGTTACTTTATGAGTTAGCATTGCAGGTTGGTGGTTTGAGAGGTGGGAGTAACCCACCCTGAAGGGTGGGAGTAAATTATTTTCAAGGTACCTTCCAGTGGCTGGGAAGTATCACCACTCTTCATCCGTCTCCTCCCTGCCCCTTCATCACATTTAATGCTGTCACAGGGCAGAAGCACACGAACAAACAAACTACAGTGTCTGACTTCTAAGCACTTTGAGCTGTTGAATGGAACCCAAGAGCAAAAGTTGTCACTATCTCCTCCAGCTTGGTCACAACTGCCTGCACTTGTTTCCTGTAGAGCTCCAGCATTTTCCCTAGGGATCACAGCTAGGAGTGGATTTCCTACATCCTAGGGTCTGAAACATGGCACTGTAAGATCAGCACTGGACTGCGAACCACAAAGTCGGCAGTTCAAACCCACCAGCTGTTCCTTGGAATCCCTATACAAGGTTGTTATGAGTCAGAACGACTCTACGACATTCAACAACAACAACAGGGTCTGAAATAGCTTCTTGAGGCTGGAAACTTCTGGGATTCTTTCTGGGAAGTAGTGGTTTGTTTTCTGGGACTTAATATCTATCTCAAGTAGTCGGATTGGTTCAAGTTAATTATGTTGTGAGGTCAAAGGTGTAAGATCCTTGCTTAGACTCCCTATAATGGAAGGATTGGAGTTCTCTATACAGTCATCTCTAGATATCTTCTGGGGATTGGTTCCAGGACTCCCTTGGTTACCCAAATCTTCCAGTGCTTAAATCCCTTATATAAAATGGAGTACTATTTACATAGAACCTACACATTGTCCTCTATGTTTTAAATTCATCTCAAGATTACTTATAATACCTAATACAATGTAAATGCTATGTAAATAGCACTTTATGCTCCCTCTTGTGAGGGATTGCATTGACTACATAATTGTTGCTGCCACCTCCCACCCCTACTATTTTTGACCTTTGTTTGGTTGGTTGAATCTGCAGATGCAGAACCCTTGGATATGGAGGGCCAACTGTACAAAGCCTTGGAAAGGGGGAAAAAAAAGGATGATTTTGACATGATCTGCTTCAGTGGGATTAGGATTGGATTTCAACATGGGATTTGGAGCTCACTTAAATGTTGAAGCTCCTGAGACAGCTCAGCCTTCTAGTTGCTGAGCCTATGCCAGGGGCTGAGAAGACCCTAGAGAGAGGCTTTGCTTCCTTTCCCACCTCGCCAGTGTTGGTGTTTGTTATTGCCTTGTTGATTTGTATTTTCTGTTACAGGCATTTTTTTTAAATTCCTTCTATCATGTGCACAAGTGCTGAGAGCCTGAAGTCCCATTTCTGCTGTGTATATTTATCCTGACTTGGGGCTTCTCCCCCCGCCCCAGCAAACTATTCATTCTCTGTCAGACAATGTCATATTCAACTTTTGTTCATATTAAACCACTGTGAAGCAAGCCTCTGTTTTCCTGCTTAAGTTATAAATTTAGTATTTTCTGGTGTCCAGGATATGCTGTATATTGTGAAGCAATTATGCAACACGGTCACTGTCCTGGGGTGAAAAATAAATCTTACATTTAAATAAATAAAAAAAAAGTCCTAGCTGCCCGTCCTCGCAAGTGACACTGTCACAGAGACAATACATCTGTTTGTATGAAGTAGCAATAGCCTTAGTATCTATGATTTGGATCAGATTTAGCATATTTGGTTTTTAATCTTGTAGAGTTTTTCTAATTTTGGATAGACTGTTTATAGTATGCATATGTATTGTGTGTATATACATATGTATACACCCACCACCACCACTAACACAAACACCACAGTATTTTCTTTCAGAGACTTTACCTCAATTGAGACTTTGAGTTTTGTTTGATTTTATTTTTTTCTTCCTTAGATAGATTTGAAACAGGCAGAAAGGTGGTGAAATCTAGAACTTTTGATGGGTGAATACTTTCATCTGAACAGTATGTTCTGAAATAGCTTCCTACACAATATGGATTTGAGGGAAGATTTGTAACGAGGGAAAGGTAGGAGTCTTATTTCGGAAGTGAAAGCTAGTTTTAATCATGTAGGTCAACATGGAAAGAAAATATACAGAGTGGCTGGTCAAAGCATTAGGAAATTAAGGTGATTTAACAGTGATAATTGGGTTTAAGTGGAAGATTGGGGAAGTTAAAATGTTTTGATAGTTTAGCAATGAAATAACTAAAGATATCTAAGGGGATAAAGGAGGAATAAGTGTTTCTGTGAGACAATAGAAAGGTGTAAAAGAAAGCAGTAAAGAGGTGTTAAATAATGTTCTTACCTTCATAAGCAGCAGAGTTAGAGAATGAATTGGAGAATGACTATAAAAAGCAGCTATAAAAGTACCAAAATTTTGTGGAACTATAAAAGTATCACAAAATTTTGGACAAATGACAAGTATAGGCAGTCCTTGGGGTACAAATGAGGTCCATTTCTAACTGTGTCTTTAAGAATTTCTAGGTAAGTTGAAACAGGTGCCAGCCCACTTACCTTGAGGTGATTTGAATTGCCCTTGAGTTGATTTTGACTGTAGCAACCCCGTAGGATGGAGTATAATTGCTCCACACAGTTTCTGAGACTATATAGCTTTACAGGAACAGAAAACCTCAACTTTGACCTGCTGACCTTGTGGTTATCAGCCACTGTGCCACCACAGTTCTTATTTAACCTTACTTTAGTGCAAGAAAGGAAACCTGGGTAGTGCAGTGGATTAAGCATTGGGCTGCTGCTAACTACAAAGTCAGGGATTCAAACCCACGAGCTGCTCTACAGGAGAAAGATGAGGCTGTCTTGTACCCATAAAGATTTACAGTCTTGGAAACCCTATGAAGCAGTTCAATAGGGTTGTTATGAGTCAGAATCGATGTGTTGGCAGTGGACGGGTTAATGCAAGAAAGGAACCCTGTGGTGTAGTGGTTATAGCATTTGACTACTAACCAGAAAAGGTCAGTGGTTCAAATCCACCAACTGCTGCTCTATGGGAGAAAGATAATGGCAGTCTGCTTATGTAAAGATTTATAGCCTTGGAAACCTTACGGAACTGTTCTTCTCTGTCCTATTGTTGTTAAGTGCTGTCTAGTTAGCTCTGACTCATAGCGACTTTGTATAGGTTTTCTGAGGAGTGACTGGTGGGTTTGAACCACCAACCTTGCTGTTAGCAGTCCAGAGCTAGAATCACTGTAAGTCAAAATTGACTTGATCGCAATGGGTGGGTTAGTGCAAGAAAAGGTTAGAATCCTTTAAAGCAGCATGTGAAGGTGATTGTGATGAAGAATTTGTTATGAGTTGTTGTTGTTAATGAGTAGGAGGGTTGGTAATCAACTGCTAACCACAAGGTGGCGATTCAAATCTACCAACTGCCCCATGGGAGAAAGATGAGGCTTTCTGCTCCCACAAAGGTTTAAAGCCTCAGAAACCCTATACAGGGTCGTTAAGAGTTGGAATCGAGTTCATGGCACTTAATAACAACAACAGGGCTTGGTTCAGTCCTTTCAAAGTGAGAGTAACTTTATATAACATTAAAGGGCAAGTAGAAATTGGTCGTAAGTCTGAACGACGTTGGTAATCGGGGGACAGCTTGTATTGATTAATAAATTTTTGTGTACAGAGTACTATGCTAAGAATTGAGCCAGAGGTGGTAGTGACATAAGCAAAATATTATTATATTTTTTTTCTTCATAGGCCTTAGAGTTCAGAACAAGAAAATGCTAGAGACAAAATAAGAGGTTCTAACACCTCTAGTTAGTTAGGTAAAATCCTTGTCTTTAGAGTCAAATTGGCCATTTTAACGCTGTAACTGGATCCTGAAGAATCTTTTCCTCAACACTGAGGAGAAACATACCTTTATAAGGAATTCAAGTTTACACATGGATCTTTGAGTTTATTCCTGGTGCTGTAGGATAAGCACTGTACTGCAAACCACAAGATTGATATTTCAAACCTACCAGTTGCTCCTTGGAAACCCTATATAGGGCTACTGTGAGTTGGAACTGACTTGACGGCACTTAGCCGCAGCAGCAGCTGTGGTGACGCAGTGGTTAAGCACTTGTCTGCTAACCTAATGGTTGGCATTTCATATCCACTCAGTGACTTTGTGGGAGAAAGACCTGGCAATCTACTGTTAAGATAATAATCTAGAAAACCCTATGGGGCAGTTCTAGTCAGTCACATGGGGTACTATGAATTGAAATTGACTTGATAGCACTTCATAACACCGCCACCAAGAGCAAGAAAGGATTCATCCTTATACTGGGGCTTGGGGTATAGCAAAATTTTTAAACATAATACGTAGACTCAAAAGGAATTTAAATCCTCACATTCCAAAGATGCCTTATTATCTACCCTTTCACCCTCTTTTTAAGAGCAAATGTTGCGCTAATTAAGGTGGGAGAGTTGAAAGACATTCAGGCTAATCTCGAGTTTTTGTTTGATATGATACTCTAGACTTCTGTGTTCAAATATATGCTGTAATTAATTAATTAAAATTACTGTGTGCTTTGGAAGTGGAGACCAAGTACTCACCAAAATTGGCATTTCTTCATATACTTGAAGACTATTGATTCATCCCTGATCTTGCAGACATAGGAACAGTGCTAATTTGTACTCACTTTGCTCACTTTTAACCCTTTTATATTTACTGTTCTGAAATCTCTTAAAGGCCTTCACATATCCTCGAAGTTATAGATCTAAAACTGGACACCACTAAAGGCTGTCATTCCATTTATAAATAGCAACATTATAACTAATTTAGGTTGAGGTTCTCTTTTACTACCTTCCCTGCCTCCCACTATCCCTTCTTCCTATCCTTCACCCCCACAAAAAAATTATTGCCTATTTTAATTTTATTCCTTACCTCCTGCCCTCATTCCTCCTAACCCCTACTTTTTCCTATATATGCTTTTAAGAACAGAAAACTTGTTCCTTAAAAAATAGACAAACTAGAGGTAATTATGAACATCACAGAAAGGATTCTTTAAATCTTGAGAGACTTCCTTATATAGGTGCTTCCTGTGGTGGTTTTAAGTGTTTGTGTATAGTCCATCAACTATTTGATACAGAGAAACTGAAGGTAAGGGATTAAGAGACATTGCCAGATGGTTAGAGATGAGGATAAAACTAGTTCTTAAATAAATAGTAAATTGCAGTTAGTTTACAGAATTTTTTTTATCCATTACTTTCAAGAAAATGTCATGTCAATAATGATTTTTGTCCATATATAGTCACCTTTCGATCATCTGTACTATTGGAGGCATAAGTATTTTTATTTTTATGTGCTGTTATTCTAAAACTTAAATATAAGAGTATCTGATACTTATACGAGTTTAAAATATTTCATCATATGTCACCAGGCTGAAGACTCAGGAAGATCTGAATAGTAGAAGGCCTGGAGTAAAAACCTGAGTTCTAGTTCTGGTTATGCTGGTAGCTGACGGCCTGTTTTCTTAAATATAAAATGAGGGGACTTGGCTCTCAGAGATCTTGAAGCTCCAATATTTTATGATTTCCCATCCTTACCAAGGATTGGAGTAAATTAGAAAGATTATACCATCAAGAAAGTGAAAACACAAAGTTTCCTGAATATTCCTTGAATAATTTACTATAGTGTAGTTTTATCTTCTAGAAATGAATGACTCTTCATTTATCTAGATTAAATTTTGTTCACTTCCATCCTGTTATATCAAGTCATGAGTATTCCATTAAAACTTGGTGTTGATTTGGTTTATAGTTATCCTAATTTTATCCTACGTCTTCTAGCATTTTTAAATAAAATAATCATACTATGCTTGTGTGGAAACCCTGTACAGGGTCGCTATGGGTCGGAACCGACTCGATGGCACTTAACAACAACAACAACATGCTTGTGTGGAGTTATTCTTATTTAAAATAGCTAAATGATAACTGTTGATTGCTTTGATTATAAAAATGCCTATTTTGTTCGAATGTTATATTGTGGTGATAAAGATTCAAAAGTAAGTAATGCCAGTTGACAAAATGCAAACAAAACATAAACGTGTAAAGTAAAAAGTAAAATTTTTCTCTTTATTCCCTCTCTGTACTCATACTCTGCAAGAATAACTCTTAATTTGGTATGTTTTCTTCCAGACCCCATTCTTTCTACAGATATATAAAAATGTATATTCACACACATAGATCTACATATGCATATACCCATGCTTTTAAAAACAAAATGGCATATTATACGTGCTATTCTGCAACTTATTTTTTTAACTTTGCAGTGTATTATAGACTTCATCTTACATTAGTACGTGGAGATCCACCTCATAGAAAAAATAGGCACATAATATTTTATACTATGAGTATGGTTGTATCACAGTTTAATGATTTGCGTATTGATGGAAATTTGTCTCTAATCATTCACTGTTTTAAATAATGCCATAGTATGCATTGTCTTACATATAACCTTGCTCATATGTGCACAAGAATAAGTAAAAAAAGTAAGGCCAATTCATATACCCACAGGTTTATTCTAGACAAATGTGTTTAAACATGTCTCTGTGATCAGTGGATGGCTGTGGACAAGTTCCCTCATTCATACACTTGTCTTAATCTCATTAAGGTGCTGTCAAAACGTGAGAGAATACTTTTTTTTTTTTTTTTTTTAAATTACTGGTATTTGACTTTTTTTTTTTTTTAAGGTTTTTATTGTGGATTGAGTGAAAGTTTTCAGGGCACATCATCGGTTTCACATTCAAACATTCATATACCTT
>NW_006408636.1:8320897-8321992 GCF_000296735.1 Chrysochloris asiatica | reverse complement strand
TGGTTAACTGAAAAAATAACACATATCTACTTATACAGTGAATAACCTTAGCTGAGAGTGTAAATGAGAATACTTTTTGTGCCATGGAAAAAATACGTCAAATTTTTCACAAAGCTCAAGTGAACATCTTCCTAAATCATTGAAGCTATGCAATAGGTTTACAGGAATACTCCACATAATACAACATAATATACAACTCCACATAATTTTTAGATGGATCAGGCATTGTAAAGAAGGCGAGGAAAACCTCAAAGATCAATTCAAGGCTGAGAGGTCAGCTCAGAATGTTATGATTATGATGACTTTTATGGGATCACAAAGGGGTAAACTTTATAGATTTTCTCAAAGAATACAGAATGATTATGGGAGCTTATGGTGAATTTTTAAGAAAATTGAAAACTGCATTGATGAGAAAAAGATGAACAAAGTTGCACCAAGGAATTTTTTCCAACACCACAATGTACCTGTTCATTTTTGGAGGGTAGCAAGGGCTGTCCTATGAGAATTTCATTGGGAAACTTTTCTCTATTTAACCTACAGCCCTGGTTTTAGCCTTTCAAACTTTTTTGTTATTGTTCCTCAAACTCAGCATAAAATGAATGGAATTTGCATCCCTTGAGGATGCCAAAAACTGCTGTTTTGGCATGGTGTAAATTGAAGTGCAGATTTCTTTTGAGATGGAAACACCACCTTTAGATGTATATAGACCTAGATGGAGAATATGTAGAGAAACAGTAGCTTCACATTTTGATGTTTTTGTTTAGAAAGAAAGGTTTATGATATTATAGCAATACTTTTTTTTACTTTCAAGAATTTCTGTAGGATAGATTTTGAGAGAAGGCATTGTTGAGGCAAAGGATGTGTGAATTTTACATTTTTATAGGTATTTCTAAGTTGCCTTCTAGTATGCAGTTTTAGGCTCTCATCTAAAACAAATGAGTTTTTTTCCTACATCCCTGTCAAAAGTGGCAAACTATTGATTTATAATCCAAACTATTATGTTGAAAATGGTACTTCATGGTTTAAATTTGCATTTCCCAGTATATTTAGTTGTAATGATACCACTGTCAGATTAAAAAAAAAAAAATCCCTTCA
>NW_006408636.1:8318959-8320732 GCF_000296735.1 Chrysochloris asiatica | reverse complement strand
TATATATATATATATATATTTATAGTACAAGTCATTGGAAACAACTTTAATGTTTGATGACAGGATAATGGATTTAAAAAACCCCAAAAAACTGTGTATTCCAAACAGTGAATAATATGCAGCGCCTGTGAACTACAGCTGTATACAGCAGTTGGAAGAAGCTTGGGAATGTAGATTTCAACAGCAATAACAACAATAAAAAAGAAATTTGCAGAGATTCCATGCTCCATAGTTCCATTTCTGTGATTTTCAGAAGTATACAGAGTTAAACAATATATGATATAGGGACAGATACATTTGTGAAAAACAAGGAAAAGTAAGAGAATGAGGAACATAAAATTTGGGATTGTATCTCCAGAGGGGTTAGAGAAAGATGAACCTCACAAAGGCCTTTAAAGATACAAAAAACTTTTATGTCTCTTAAGCTAGGTGATAGGTATTTAAATATCCGTTTTATTGTTAATCTTTATATCTACACATGATATAATTTTTTAATAAATGTTATTTTTTGGTTATTGTGTCCCAAATACATCCAAAAGTTTGACAGTTTAATATTTTCATTACTATTGTGAGTGGAAACTTTCCTTTGTGTTTTTGAGCTGTAACAATGGATTTTGCATGCTGAAACTCACTGATTTCCTCTAATAACCACCCTTTGAAATTTTCCATGTAGGCAAACATGTTATCTGCAATGTGATATATGTATTATTTTTTCATTTTCTACCTATTAGGCCCTTTTCTTTTTCTTTCCTTCCTTCCTTTCTTTTCTTCTTTCTGTCTCCTAATAACTTTTGCCAGTGTTTTTCATGACATACATGCAAAAAATAGGAATGATAAGAGAAAGCATCAGACTTGGAGTCAGAAGAGATGGGTTCAAGTCTTGATTCTGCCATATACTACTTGAGTAACCTTAGGCAACCTAGTTAACCTCTCTGAACCTTGTTTCTCTGGTTTCATCATCTGAAAAGTGAGGAGACTGAACTTTTAATTATTCAGGTTTTCTTTGGTTCTGAAATATAGTCATTTAAAAATTTCTCCATTAAGCCTAATGTAGGCTCTTCATTGTGGGATTTTGCTTTATTTTGTCTGCCATTTTAATCCTGATGTGGTGCTGTAGGATAAGCACTGGACAGCTAATCACAAGGTCTGTGTTTCAAACCCATCAGCCTTTCCTTGAAAACCCTGTACAGTGTCGCCATAAGTAGGAACTGACTCAGCAGCACTTAACAACCACCAAAACAACTACATAGTTTTAGTTAAGAATAGATGCTATAGGCTATTGGATGTCAATTTGACATGTTTTGGAAAGTTAAATTTGAATTATATACCTGTATTTTCCACATTATGGTAAAGTCAGTGACTGATTTTGTTTGTATTCTCCCTGCCTTCAATTTTAGCAGTAGATTATCTGATCATTGATGATGATTCTTTGACCATGAAGGTGGACATGGTTAGCTGTGGTTTCATTTAGGATTTTTTTTTTATAAGCAGAATATATTGCTGTTAATTGAGGATGTTTACTAGTACTTGCCATGGATGAATCAACACTTGGGCATTTTAGGGAATTATGCCTTCCTGATAACTTAATTAAAAGCTCAAAATGTTCATGGGGTCCTGGTGTGGTGCTGTAGGACAAGTATTGGATTGCTAACTGCAAGGTCAGCGGTGCAAACCTACCAGCTGTTCCTTGGAAACCCTGTATTGGGTTGCTATGAGTCAGAATGGACTTGATGGTACTTAACAACAACCAAATGTTCATAGGCTGCTTCCCCC
>NW_006408636.1:8310294-8318859 GCF_000296735.1 Chrysochloris asiatica | reverse complement strand
TCCCCCCTGACTGGGGGGGGGGGGGGCGGGGGGCAGAAGCTATTAGCCTACAAAGCAACATTATGTGAGGTACTCTCACAATCAGTACTTTTCTCAGGTTGGCACTGTTGTTGTTAAGTGCCACTTATAGTAACCCTGTATAGGGTTTCAGAGGAGCAGCTGGTGTTTGAACCACCGACCTTGTGGTTAGCAGTCCAGTGCTTTATCCTGCAGCACCACATCAGGACTACTACTTGAGGCCAAACCCAGAGCAGCATTGACCTCAGAATCTGCCCCCTTGGATACTCCAGGAAATACTACTTTTCCTCTTGAACCTCCTCTTTAGTTATTTCTTCCAGATACAAATCTTGGATTCCAGGCAGGGAAAGACAAGACACAGGGACCCAGATTGGAAAGGTAACTGAACTAGGAGACTGAATAGCAGGTGTAGGCTCTTCTGGCTGTCTGTCTACACATCACTCGAAAATGAACTAGCATTTATTTGGTAGTCTGGAAGCACCTACCCTTCCTTTGATATAGGTGTGGACTGTAAGGAGACATTCTAGTTGGCTGGGATGGAAGACCGGTGGGAACACTTTGGCACTGCTTTCCAAAGCAAGGCTTGCCTGGAAGAGGATTTCCTCCGAAATCTATGGTTGTTTTAGTTACTGCGCCCCTCCGTTGCCTACCTGCTCTTTAACCCCAGTCAGGCTTCAGGCTCTTATGATGTCTCCCAGTGTGCCACATTGACTCGGGATGCCCTTCCTGGACTTCTAGATCTCTTTATGAAAGCTACTCATGTAGTTATGTAATGAGTTCTTTTGATGTGGTGACTTGGGTCCTCAGTCTGTCACCAGGGAGTGAGGTATGAGTTTGCAGGCAGCACTGAATGCAGCAGAAGTGAGAGAGGCTGTACTCTGCTATAGCAGAGGCCTTCTTTGTATTGTGTCCGTGGCTTTTGCAAAGCATCTAAGGAACCTGGGGAAGAGTGCAGGAAGTGTATGGCCCCAAAGGGTCTGGCACCTGGGTGTCTACCACCTCAGCTTGCCACCACCTCCTTCACCTGGCCACAGAAGCACTGGAACAAATATACATTGGCCCTCTCAGACTGGGATTAGAGTAAGAGTCCCCATTTTTCCTCAATGTCAGCAGACTAGACCTCAGTTCTTTTATTTTTTCACTAATTTTAATAATACTGCCTTAGGGTATCTCTAGAGAAGCGAAACGAGTGAAGCTTATGTGTGTGTGTGTGTATGTATGTGTATATATATATATATATATGTGTGTGTGTGTGTGTGTGTGTGTGTAAAGTTTCTATCAAGAAAATAGCTCACACAGTGAAGAGGTGGACAAGTTCCAAGTCTTTGCGTCACATGTCAGACTGCAAGCTTCTTCTGACTCCTGTAGCTACAGGGGCTGATGAACCCAATCTTAGTAAGTCAGATGGCAGTATGCATGCTCAAGTCGAAAGAACCAAAGGTCAGATGATGCACCAGATGTAGGATCTAGACCCAGTAAAAAGTAAGCAAGCTTTGTCCACATGTCTAATCTATTGGAAGCAGGTCACACCCTCAAGGAAACTTCCTTTCAGTTGACTGGCTGCTCATAACAGATCATTGAGGTGATTGCATTATATTAAATCTCATCATGGGGATTACTATGTCTTAATGAGAATCCTGATCCACTGAAGCTGACACAAAACCTTAACTATCACAGTTCATTCCTTGTCAACTTGGCACTTGTATGTATCTCCTTAAGCCATATATATAATATCTAAATAAAGACAGTTATAAAGTCATACTTGCACCTAACATGATACAACTAACACGTACAACAGAAAATGCATTTGTGTCTTATATAAGTGAACAAAATAAAAATATTTGATGCTCACAAGGAGTAAACCGTCATAACAATTACAGTCCTTGTTTCTGTAACTGGTCACATGACCATAGCTGGTATTTAGAACTACATTCTTCCACCACCCATTCTTGTGTCCTCTTTGCCCTCCATAAGCACCTCAGCTGGTCATTGTTCTTTGGGTCATTAGTAGTCATGTCAGAATTGGGTTGCTGTAGTTTACCATTGACTTTAGTCATGGTGGTACTAACAGGTGTCTTAAGGAATCTCCTGGATTCCACACATATTCTTTTTTTACCGCCATTATGTAATAGCAGTTCTATTTCTCCTTGGTATTCATGATCAACCAGACTGCCCAGTACAGTAAGTCCCTTCTTTGCCTGTTGATTCAGAGACATAAAGAGCCCAAAGTGGCCAGGGGGCATTCTTAACTACTAGTATAGTGGATCTGTTGTGTTTCCAGGTGGGAGCATTCCTCCCTTTGGAACTAAAGCCTCTAGTCTCATAGAACATAGGGTCACAGGGACAGGAAGCAAAAATTTTGCAAGTGGGTCACTAGGAGTAATCTACCCCTTGATTCCTGGACCCGAGAATCTGGCTATTGGAAAACCAACACTGTATATTGGGTGCTGGTTTAGAGCATATGCAGTCTCCTGGAGAATATTGCCTCAACCCTGAAAAGTATTGCCACTTAAGCTGGTGTCTTTAGAAGGTCATTCCATTGTTCTATCAAGTCAATTGCTTCAGGATGATGGGTAGCATGAAAAGGCCAGTGAATTCCATGAGTATAGACCTATGTTGTTGTTGTTAAGTGCCATCAAGTCGGTTCTGACCCATAGGACCCTGTATAGGGTTTCCAAGGAGTGGCTGGTGAGCTTGAACCGCCGACCTTGCAGTTCAAACGGCTTTGCAGTCTGGCACATTAACCCACAGTGCCACACCAGGACTCCTATAGACCTCTTGTTGTTAAGTGCCATTGAGTCGGTTCTGACCCATAGCAACCCTGTATAGGGTTTCCAAGGAGTGACTGGTGTAACAAGCCAAAAGCTGTTCTCAAAAGGTGAGTAGTTATCTATAGAGGATGACAGGACTTAGCTAAAAATTCCTAAGGGTTTGCACTGTGATTCACTAGTAGGGACCTGTCAATACTCTAAACTGCATCTCTTATTTGCCACTGAAATTTCAAACACTATTGGATCAGCTGGATCATATGATCCAAGTGGCAGACTGATTTGCATGACAGCCTGAACCTGTTGCAGAATTCTTATTCTGGGCCCCACTTAAAACTAGCAGATTTTTTAATCAATTGATAAATCGGAAGGAGTAGCACACCCAGTGGAGTCCTGGTGTGGTACAGTGGATAAGCACTTAACTGCTAACCATGATGTTGGTGATTCAAACCCACCAGCCACCCCTTGGAAACCATGTACAGGGTTTCTATGATTTGGAACTGACTCGACTGCACTTAACAACAACAGCAGCACATCCAAATGAGGGATATGTTGCCTCTGAAATCCAAAGAGGCCCACCAGGTATCATACTTCTTTTTTAGGTGTGAGAGGAGCCAGATTCAATAACTTATCCTTTACTTTAGTAGAAATATCTTGATATGCCCCAAACCCCTAGAAATTTCACTGAGGGGGAAGTTGCCTGAATCTTTGTTGGATTAATTTCCCACCCTCTAGCACGCAAGTATTTTACCAATAAGTCTAGAGTCATTGATACTTTTTTCTCTACTAGGTCCAATCAGCATAATGTCATCAATGTAATTAATGGGAAAGACACTCAAGGTCTCTGAGAACTAAATTATGACATAGTGCTAGATAGTTGATATACTCCTAAGGTAGGATGGTGAAGGTGTATTGTTGGCCTTGCCAACTGAAATCTAACTACTACTGGTGATTCATTGAAACTGGAATTGAGAAAAAGGCTTTGGTCAGATCAATAGCTGCATACCAGGTACCAGGTATTTGCTCAAGCAATGAAACTGCATCTGGAACAGCATCTGCAATTGGAGTCTCCACCTTGTTTATGAGAATCTCCAAGATCCGTCTTTTTTTTGGCACAGGCCAAATAGGTGAGTAGTGAGAACAACCACCTTAATGATGGCATTAATCTCTTTAATCTTTTATTAATCTCTTTAATCCCTCCAGGGATGCAGTATTGCTTTTGGCTTACTATTTTCCTAGGTGGCATCCTGAAGCCCTGTGGAATAAACACTCGACTTCAGGGTTGGTTTGAATTGCACCGTCAGTGGTTTAAACCAGCTGCTCTGTAGAAACCCTATACAGGGTCGCTATGCATTGGGGACCAACTTTATGGCACTTAACAACAACAATTTTCCTAGGTAGAGACAGTTCTAATGGCTTCCACTTGACTTTTACTTATTATAGCCCTTATTCCACATGTCAGGAACTAATGTGGGGGCTCTGTCAGTTGCTGAGTATATCTATTCCAATTATGCATTCTGGAACTGGGAAATTCACTGTAGGATGGGTTTGGGGACCCACTAGACCCATGGAAAGATAGATTGCAGCTACAAATTCATTAATAACTTGACCTCCATATGCTCCTACTCTGAATGGTGGGCCACAATGACATTTTGTATCTCCCAGAATTAGTGTTAATTCAGAGTCAGTAACCAGTAGTCCCCAGAAAGTCTGATTGTTTCCTTTTTCCCAATGAAGAGTTACTCTTGTGAAAAGCTGTAGATCCCTTTGGGGGAAGGTTGAGAAGAAGATTAACAGTCTAAATTTTACTTGGTATAATACGATCCTTCATCAAGGGAACCTGGTCTTTCCTTCATTCAAAGGGTTGTGGGTCTATAGACTGGCTCAAGTCTGGGATTGAGGGACCATAACTCTGTTCTGGTGATTTAAGTTGGTTTGCTGTTCATTTGACCACAATTATTCTGCTTGTATAGATCAAGTAAATATTTACTAGGTTTCCCATCTGTTCATTCTTAGGGACACTATGCTTAAGTTGTGTTGTTAAATGCTGTCAAGTCAGTTCTGACTCATAGTGACCCTCTATAGGGTTTTCAAGGAGCACTGGTGGGTTTGAACTGCAGACCTTGCAGTTAGCATTCCAGTGCTTATCCTGCAGTGCCACACCAGGACTCCTTAAGCAGCCAGAGCTGTAAATCTATGTTGTTTTTGTTAGGTGCCATTGAGTTGGTTTCAATTCATAGCTATCTTATGCATAACAGAATGAAACACTGCTTGATCCTGCACCATCCTAACATATGTTGTTATGTTTGAGCCCATTGTTGCTGCCACTGTGTCAACCCATCTTGTTGGGTCATCTTCCCCTTTTTCACTGACTCTCCACTTTTCCAAGTATGATGTCCTTTTTTGGGGACCAGTCTTTCCCGACAACATGTTCGATGAACGAAATCTCACTGCCCTTGCTTCTAAGAAACATGCTGGTGGTGTATCTTCTAAGGCAGATTTGTTCTCCTGGCGGTCCATTATACTTTCAATATTCTCCATAATTCAAATGCATCAAGTCTTCTCCAGTCTTCCTTATTCATTGTCCAACTTTGACATGCTTATGAGGTGATTGAAAATACTATGACTTGGGTCAGATGTACCTTAGTCCTCAGAGTGCTCTTTGCTCTTTAACACTTTTAAAGAGGTCTTTTGCAGCAGATTTGTCAAATGTAACGTATCATTTGATTTCTTAACTGCTTTTTCCATGAGTGCTGATTGTGGATCCAAGCAAAATGAAATCCTTGACAACTTTCAATCTTTTCTCCATTTATCATGATGTTATTTATTGGTCCAGTTTTGAGGATTTTTGTTTTCTTTATATTGATGTGTCTTTGATCTTCATCAGTAAGTATTTTAAGTTCTTTTCCCTTTCAGCAAGTTAGTCTGTGTCATCTGCATATGTTGCTGTTAAGTGCCGTTGAGTCAGTTCTGACTCATAGTGACCTTGTATAGGGTTTCCAAGGAGCAGTTGGTGGGTTCAAACTGCCAACCTTGTGATTAGCATTCCAGTGCCCATCCTACAGCACCACACCTGGACTCCAGGTTGTTAATGAGTCTTACTCAAATCTAGATACCATGTGTTTCATATAATCTATCTTGTAGGATTATTTTCTTAGCACACAGATTGAATTAGTATGGTGAAAGGATAAAACCCTGGCACACACATTTCCTGATTTTAAACCATTCTGTATCCCCTTGTTCTCTTTGAAGGACTGCTTCTTGGCCTATGTACAGGCTTCATTATGAACACAATTAAGTGTTCTGGAATAGCCATTCTTCTCAATGTTATTGTAGTTTCTTTTGATCCACATAGTCAAATGCCTTTTACATCATTTCTTCCAGTCAATTTAGCTTCTCAATGCTCAAGAGCAAGGTTCAAAGTATCTTCTGACATCCATTTTGGTCTTTTCCTTATTTCCTGTTTTTTTGTTTTTCTGTTTGTTTGTTTGTGTGTGTGTGTATTTTTAATGACCTTTTTCTGTTTTCATGTAAGATGTTCTTTTTTAATGAACTTTTTGAAAATTGTGAATTGAGTGAAGGTTTACAGAGAAGATCATCAGTTTTACATTTAATAAATCATACACTTTATTTCATCTCATTGATTGCAATTCCATTCATGTAACAACAGTTTTCCTGCTTCCTCCCTGTGGTTCTTTTTTTCCATTCCACCCCTTTCCATCCCTTCTCAACTTTGCCATTAGGTACATGTTGCCCTTTTGATCTTGAATGATTTGACCTAGTGTTGTTATTCCCCTCTATGCCTATCCACTGCTTGGCTGAAAATTGGACCACGAGGATGAATTCTGTTCCAGACCTGAAGTGTTGTTGAGGACCATAGTCTCAGGTTCTTCCAGTCTCTTTCTGACCAGTAAGCTCAGTCTTTTTTTTTTTTATAATTTTGAGTTTTATTCCACATGTTTTCCTACTCTATCTGGGACCTCCTAATGTGAACCCTTTCAGAATAGTTGATAGTAGTAACCAGGCACCATCTAGTTCTTTTGGTCTCGGAGTAGTGGTGACTTATATTTACATTTTCCATTGGTTCATTGGACTAGTTGATTCCAAGCTTCTTCACATTTTTATCATTCTTTTTTTCTTCTGCACATGGGGAGACAATTAGATGACTACTCATGAGCTCTTAGATCCCAGTCACACTACTCACCAAAGTACCATGTAGAACATTGTGTTTGTGGACTATATATGCCAACTGACCACAGTGTCCTCTGAGACTATGATCTTGAGCCCCTGGGCTCAGCAACTCATTGGCTTAAAATGTTTGATAATATATAAGAAGCTTTCATCATTTCGCCCCCTGTGTGCTCCACCATATTCATAGGTCTGTTTGCAGGAAAGGTAAATACCCATGTACAAATAATCTTTTTCAAACCCGTATATATTTGTGGTTATACTTCCACACTCTCCTCACATCTGTTCAGCCTGTTTATCTGTCCATGTATCTACCCATAGAGCACTGTTGTTCCAGGGTTGCGTATGTATCACTATTTACCTCTATTGCCTCTAACCCTTGCATCCTTTTTTGTGTTTTTACCTATTTTTATCATTTTTCTGCCAACCTCCCTCTTATTGTATATTGCCCTCTTTCTCATCCAAGCTAACATGTGTCTACCCTCTAGTCTGTTTTTGTTTCTTTGGCTCCCTTATCTCCAACCCCTAGCACCCATCAAAGAATATTTCTTTTAGCATGAAAATATTTTCTTAAGTTTTTATAGAAGTAGTCTTATTCAGTATTTGACCTTTTGTGATTGACTAATTTTACTCAGCATAATGTTCTTCAGGTTTACCCATGTAATGAGTTGTTTGACAGATTCACCGTTATTTGTTAGCATTGCATAGTATTCCATTGAATATATGTACCAAAGTGTGTTTATCCATTCTTCCACTGATAAGCATTTAGGCTGTCTCCATCTTTATGCCATTGAGAATAGTGCTGCAATGAAAATTGATGTGCATATATCTACTCATATTATGGTTCTTACTTCTTGTGGATATGTAACAAGTAGAGTAATTAGTGGGCCATACTATATTTCTTCTTCTTTTTTTTTTTTTTAAAGTTTTTATTGTGAGTTGAGTGAAAGTTTACAGGGCAGATCATCAGTTTTACAATCAACTAATCAGTTTTACATTCAACATATACTTTGTTTCATTACAGTGATTACAAATTTCCTCCATATACCATCAGTATTTCTCTCTATTCATTTTAGCTTTCTCTTTTTTTTTCAAACACTTAGGCATATATAATAATTTAAACTACCAAAGGGTATATTCTACAAGCCTACCTCCTGGCCACCAGCTCTCAGTCCCTCTCTTTCCATGAATTTAGAGTTCTCAGCTGCTCCCTCTCTCCATGTCCCTGTCTCTGCCTCCATCTCTGGTGTTACTACTTCTCTAGATAGGGTCCCACATGCCGGGGACTGTCCTCGACATAGTAGTGTTGTTCACGAGTGTTTGGTTCACGAGGAGGGGATATCCGGCGGCGATAGGGATAGCGAAAGAATACACAGACAGAAGGAGGGAGACAAAGAGACACCCCAAAGCCAGGGTGGATACATCACTGGTGGGCAGACTTGGGACTACAGTCATCGTGGCCTCTGCAGGCAGCAACTCACTGCCCTGCAATCTTTACTGCATGCCTTCTAAGCCGTAATGCACACCTGGGCTGACTTGGGCCTCTGTTTTATTTAGGGGAGGAGCTTCACACCAAGCTGGGAGGGACTAA
>NW_006408636.1:8307948-8309918 GCF_000296735.1 Chrysochloris asiatica | reverse complement strand
AGATGAAAAACAATTTGCCATTAACTGCCAAGTGGCTAGATCTGTTCCTCAGAGCCTGTGACCTGTAACACTCGGGCCTATAGGGCCTCGAACTTTTGACCAGGCCTATACATGGTCTGCAACACCCACATTCCACTTGTGCTCTTCTCCCTTGATGGTCCCATACAATATTTCTAATTCCAACTTTTTGAGGAAGTGCCATATAATTTTCCATAGCGTTTGCACAATTTTGCAGTCCCAGCAGCCATGTAGGAGGGTCCCAGTCTCTCCACACCCTTGCCAGTATTTGTTGCTTTCTGTTCTTTTGAACTTTGCTAGTTATGCTGGTATGAGATAATATCTCATTGTTGTTTTGAATTGCGTCTCTCTAATGGCTAATGATCATGAACATTTCTTCATATGTTGACTGGCTGCCTGGATGTCTTCCTTGGTGAAGTGTCTGTTCATGTCCTGTATCCATTTTTTAATTGAGTTGTTTTGCCTTTTCTTGTAGAGTTGTTACGGTTTTCTATACATTTTAGAGATTAGTCCCCTGTCTCATATGTCATTGCAAAAAAAAAAAAAAAAAAAAAAAAAATTCCCAGTGTGTGGGCTCCCTTTTTACTTTTTTGGTTGCATTTTATTGTGGATTGAGTGAAAGTTTACAGGGCATATCATCAGTTTTACATGCAACAAATCATATACCTTGTTTCATTACATTGATTATAATCCTCTCCATGTACCATCAGTTAACAGTATTTTTCTCTATCCAATTTAGCTTTTTAAAAAACACACAAACAAAAAACCCCACTCAGGCATATATAGTAATTTACATTTCCAAAGGGCACATTCTGCAAGTCTGCTCCTGGCCACCAGCTCTCAGTCCTTCTCTTTTTAGTCCATGAATCTAGAGTCCTCAGCCACTCCCCCTCTCCATGCCCCAATCTCTGGAGCTGCTTCTCTGGATAAGGTCCTGCACTCTGCTTGTCCGTTCCTCTCTTGATGGTCCTAGGATCATCTGTTTCTGGACTGTAAGATTAACCACCCCCCCTTTTTTGTTACAAAACTTCTACCTTTATAATTGTGACAGTTGTGATTAGTCATGATAACAGTTATTCACTATTGAATCTTACAAATCTTATCCCCATCTCTTTTCACCAGACCCATCTAGACAAGATGACAGCTATTCAGCGGGGACTCTTTCTTTGCCCCCATACTCTTAATTTAAACTCCCTCTTGAAACCTTGTAAGCCAGTCACTTTGTGTCTTTATTGTCCCCTCATTTTAGGTAGCCAATATCTAAGTTGCCCATTCCTATCTACCCTGTGTACAGAGCGGATAGCATTGAAACTTGAAGACTCCCTCTCTGTTGGTATTTCGTGTAACTACCGCTCTGAGTAGGAGCTCTGGTAGTGTAGTGGTTACGAATTGGACTGCCAACCTCAAGGTCAGCAGTTTGAAACTACCAGCGGTTCCGTAGGAGAAAGATGAGGCGTTCTGCTCCTGTAAAGATTTACAGCCTGGGAAACCCTGTGCAGGGTCACTATGAGTCAGAGCCGACTCCATGGTACTTAACAACAACAACCGCTCTGAGTATAGGTCAGGTTCATCATGAAGATGCATCATCTGTCACTGTAGCTGTTCCAGTTTGCTTGTCCTTTCTAGTGGGGATGTCTCACCTCATAAAGTTGTGGATGGGACTCAGGATTCCACCTAAGGTCCTACACTCTGTAAAGGGTTTGCATGAGGCCTATGTCACTGGGCAAGTTGCAGAACCCCTTTTAGGTACTCCAATCAGTTATAGGCTGAAGGTGGGCTTACAAGTTTTCTCTAATCATGTTTCCCAACATTCCTTTTTATCCCACTCAAGTGTCTGTTTTACAATAGTAGGCAAGGGAAACTAATATTCATAAGGCATTCAAGGATTTTACTATTATTTACCCTCTTCAAGCTATACCTAGATCCCTGTATCCCAGAGCCCTGTTGTTCCA
>NW_006408636.1:8302143-8306454 GCF_000296735.1 Chrysochloris asiatica | reverse complement strand
TTTTGTCTGCTTGTCCCGCTCCACAATCCACATTCAGGCCTTTTTTTTCTAATTGTAAACAGTTCAGGGCCGGCTATGGCTGTTTGGTTTTAATTAGAAACTGTCTCTTTAAATTTCAAGGAGATCTGTGCGCATGCATAGTTGAACCCTCTGAGAGTGGGGCTGGAGTGCCCACTAGCTCAGGCACCCCTATGGTCACCCAAATGGAGGTGCGCAGACAGCAAGGGACCAATCAACAGCTACCAAAAGTGAAGAATGTCCACACCTTTATCTCTGCGGTTCTGCCAGATGTCTGTGGCCACTCCGATCCTTCCCCCGCTTGATCTCACCCAAGATGGCGGCTCCTCGAGCAGCTGAGCATCTCGAATTAGAAAGCAATGGATTTCTTGCTTTTGCCACAAATTCCCCTAGCTGTAAGCCTTCCAACATTCTAAATATTCCTTTATATGTGGTTCAGAGTTCTGGGACCATCCCCTGAGCCTGCTTGGTCAGGTATTCTGTGTTGTTGCTGGCTGAGCTCCTTTACTGCGCTCCCACCTGTTCCGCCATCTTGTTTATTCCTCTTGTTGAGGATCTTTATAATTCTAGGTTTTGCATTTAGGTTTTTAAGCCACGTTGAGTTTGTTTTTGTATATGTAGTGAAATATAGGTCTTGTTACATTCTCCTACATTTGAATTTCTAGTTATTTATTAAAGGGACTATCTCTTTCCCATTTAATTTTTTGGGCTTTTGTCAAAGATCAGCTTACTATGTGTGGATGGTTTTACTTCTAGGTTCTCAATTCTTTTCCATTGATCTATATAACTTTTGTTGTACCAGTACCAAGCTTTTTTGACCACTGTGGCTGTGTAGTAAATTTTGAGATCAGAGACTGAGAGGCCTCCAACTTTGTTCTCTTTCTTAAACAGTGCTTTGCTTATCAGAGGTGTCTTTCCTTTCCATCTTTTAAAATAATTATTTTGGATTCTTGATTGGGATTGCTTTATATCTATAGAGTGTTTTGGATAGTATTGACATTTTCACAATACTGTCTTCCTATCCATGAACATGGAATATTGTTCCATTTTAAAAGTCTCTTTTTGTCTCTTGTAGTAGTGTTTTATTTTTTCTTTGTATAGGTCTTTTGTTTCTCTGGTTATATTTATTCCTAAGTATTTAATCTTTTGGGTCGCTATTGCAAATGGTATTGTTTTCCTTATTTCTTTTTCAGAGCTGTCTTTATTAGTATAAAGGAATCCAACTGAGTTTTGTGTATTGATCTTGTACTCTGCCACTTTGTTGAATCTTTCAATAAGTTCCAATAATTTTCATGTTGAGTCTTTGGGATTTTCTATGTATAGGATACTATCATCTGCAAATAGAAAGAGTTTTACTTCTTCTTTGCCAATTTTGATGCCTTACTTTCCCTGTCTTGTCTTATATCTCTGGCTAAGACTTCCAACACAATATTTGAACAGGAATGGTGACAAAAAGCAGTCTTATCTGGTTCTTTTTCTCAAAGGAATGCTTTCAGTTTCCCTTCATTGACAGTAATGTTGGTTGTTGGAGTTATATCTTCTTGTTGTTGTTAAGTGCCATTAAATCAGTTCTGACTCATAGCCACCCTGTATATATATTGCTTCCAAGAGTGGCTGGTGTGTTGAACTGCCAACCTCATGATTATTAGTCCAGTACTTATCCTACAGAGACACACCAGGGCTCCGTTAGATTTATATATATGCTATTAATTATGCTGAGGAATTGTCCTTCAGTTCCTACTTTGTTGAGTGTTTTGTCAGGAATGGATGTTGGATAATTTCAAATACCTTTTCTGCATCATCGATATGATCATGTGGTTCTTTTCATTTGGTTTATTTATATTATGGATTACATTGATTATTTTTCTAATATTGACCTATCCTTGCATACCTGGTATGAATCCAACTTGTTCATATTTTTTGGATCTGTTGTTGAATTCCATTGGCTAAGATATTGTTGACTATTGTTGTGTCTATGTTCATGAGTTATATTGATCTATACTTTTCTTTTTTAGTGATGGCTTCTCCTGGTATTGATATGGGGATTATGCTTGCTTCATAAAAAATGTATTTGAGAGGATTCCATCCTTTCTGTATTCTGGAATAATTTGAGTAGAGTTGGCTTTTGTTCTTCTCTAAATGTTTGGTAAAATTCACCAGTAAAGCCATCTGGGCCTGGATTTTTTTTTGTTGGAAGCTTTTAATGACCTGATCAATTTCTTCTTTTGCTATATAGGTGTGCTCAAGTTTTCTACTTCATTCTTTTACTTTTGGTAGGTTGTATTTTTCTAGAAATTTGTCTATTTCTTCTAGATTTTCAAATTTGTTGTCACACATAGTATTTTGCTTGGTTTGGTGTGATGTCACCCATTTACTTTTTTTTTTTTTTTTTTTTTTAGCATTTCTATGGAAACAAATATGGTGTGGTACTGTAAGATATGCAATCGACCATAAAGGTGGTTTGAACTGTAGGGTTAACGGTTCAAATTCACCTGGTACTCTTTGGAAACCCTATACAGATTCTCTGTGATTTATTTAACATTATATACTGTTGTGGCTTGTGGCTTTTTTTTTTTAACCTTTTATTGTGAATTGAGTGAAGATTTACAGAAAAGATGATCAGTTTCACATTCAACAAATTATACACTTTGTGTCATCTCAATGATTACAATTTCCTCTCTGCAACAACAGTTATCCTGCTTCCTACCTGTGCTTCTTATTTGCATTCTACCCACCTTCCTATCTGAACTTTATCCTTAGGCATATGTTGCCCTTGTCATTTTGAATGATTGCCCATTCCATAGTGAGCATACCTTGCTTGTGTTGTTGTCCGTTCTGGAAACCTATCTACCGCTTGGCTGAAAATTGGGCCACGAGGGTGAGTTCCTTTCCATACCTGAAGGATGGTCAAGAGCCGTAGTCTCAGGTTCCTCCAGTATCTTTCTGACCATTAAAACCAGTCTTTTTTTTTTCAATGAAATAATATTGAGTTTTAGTCTACATTTTCTCCCATTCTATACTTCAGGGCAGTTGGTAATGGTAGCCAGGTACCATCTAGTTCTTCTGGTCTCAGAGAAATGAAAACTGATGTTCACATGTTCTATTAGTACATTGGATTTCAAGCCTTTTCAATTCTTATCACTCTTCTGCACATGGAGAGACCAATAGCTGCCCTTCAGATAGCAGCTCATGAGCTTTCAAGATCCTAGATGCTACAAACTCAAGCAGGATGTAGAACATTGTTTTTGTGGATTATGTTAGGCCAACTGATAATGGTGTCTCCTGAGACTATGGTCCTGAGCCCAAAGGACTGTCATCTCATTGCCTTAAGATGTTTGATATTATATAGGAAGTTTTCACCATTTTTCTTTCTGTATGCGCCACCAAATTCATAGCTGTGTTTACAGGAAAGGTAAGTACTCATGTACAAATCCCCTCTTTCAGACTCTTATATATTTGTAGTATATAAAAAAAATATATAGATGTATCCCACTCTTCCTCCCATTCCCATTCAGCCTATGCCTCAATCGACATATCTGTGCAGAGAACACTGTTGTTCTAAAGTTGTATATATATCACTATTTGCCTCTATCCTCTTTAGCCCATGCATCCCTCCCTGGGTCTTCACCAGTCTTTATTATTCTTTTGCCACCCTCCCTCTTCTTGTGTATTGTTCTCCTTCGTCTTGTATATTACCCTCCCCATCACCTGAACTAACATGTGTCTGCTCTCTAGCCAGTGAATTATTCTCCTCTCCCTTCCACTCCTGGTAACCATAAAAGAATGTTTCTTTTGGTATGGAAACCTTTTATTAAGTTTTTACAAACTTTGATACATATACACAGTCTCACTTAACCATGATGTATTATTTTTTGGTGTGTTGTCAAATTCTGTTGGCTGGGATTTTTTGATAATCTTTGCATCTATGTACACGAGGAAAAAAGTCTATAATTTTCTTTTTTTAGTGATGTCTTTGTCTTATTTTGTTATGAGGGTTATGCTCACCTCATAAAATGTATTAGTGAGTTTCCCATCCTTTTTTTTTTTAATTTAAGGTTTTTATTGAGTGGAAGTTTACAGGGCACATCATCAGTTTCACATTCAACAATTCATATAATTTGTTTCATTACATTGATTATAATCCCTCCATAGACCATCAGTTGAAAGTATTTCTCTCTATCCACTTTAGCTTTTTAAAAAAACACACAAACAAAAAAACCCACTCAGGCATATATAATAATTTACATCTCCAAAGGGCACATTCTGCAAGTCTGCTCCTGGCCACCAGCTCTT
>NW_006408636.1:8281281-8293588 GCF_000296735.1 Chrysochloris asiatica | reverse complement strand
TTCTAGTTGGAAACAGTTCAGGGCCGGCTGTGGCCGTTTGGTTTTAATTGGAAACTGTCTCTTTAAATTTCGAGGAGATCTGTGTGCATGTGTAGTAGAACCCTCCGAGGGTGGGGCTGGGTTGCCCACTAGCTCAGGCACCCCTATAGTCACCAGAATGGAGGTGCTCAGACAGCAAGGGATCAATGAACTGCTACGAAAAGGAAAAAATGTCCACACCTTCATCTCAGTGGTTTTGCCAGGCGTCTGTGGCCACTCTGATCCTTCCCCTGCTTGGTCCCACCCAAGATGGCGGCTTCTGCTGTAGTCGAGTGTCCCGGACTAGAAAGCAATAGAGTTCTTGCTTCTGCTATAAATTCCCCCAGCTGTGAGCCTTCCAACCTTTATATGTGGTTCAGAGTTCTGGGACCATCCCCTGAGCCTGCTTGGTCGGTTATTCTGTATTGTTTTTGGCGGAGCTCCTTTACTCACTTCCACCTGATCCGCCATCTTGTTTGTTCTTCAAAAATGTTTTTGTTTTCTTCCCAAAATTTAAAAAAAAAAATTTTTTTAAGCTCTTTAAAGACAATAAGTCCCTCTTACAAGAGTAAAGTATAGAAAATGCCAGATCAATATAGGAGACTAAAAGTATACATGGACACACAGAATGGATGTAGGTTTTCATACTCAAGAAAAGTTTTCTTACCCTCTCCTACCCTTTGCCCACCTGCTTCCCAGTTGATCGTTACAGGACAGAAATCTTTACCCAAGGACAGTGAGTCGAAGTGTTGGTTGTCAAGCTGTGACAGAAAGAAGGAAAGAAAAACACACAGGCACTTGCGTAAGTAGGCTAGAACGCTGCTACAAGTCTTCAGCATCTTCCTGCACCCACAGTGGAAGGATCCTGGTCATTGTGAAAGTGATGGGTCTCCTGATGTCGTCATCAATGTAGGCAACTCAAACCCCTTGCCTCACAAGAACATCAGAAAGATTCTCTGTTCCTTCCAGCTTTAGATTCTTTCCATTGGCTAAATGTAACAGACAGGCAAAAGCCAGTGGTATGGAGAGATTCTGATCCATGAGGGGAGGCAGGCTTGTCTTTAGGTCCTTTGTGAGTCCACTGAACAGTTTCTCATCAGCCACCTTTAGCGGGTCCTCCCTTTTTTCCACTTCACTGTGGTTTGCCTCTGCATCAGCTTGCTACTTTGAGAACTTTGTTAATAAACCCCACATGCTCTGCTTCAACTTCTTCATGTCCATCTTTTTGACAGTTGTGATATACTTAATTCAATCTTATTTACCTTCTGAGGCTCAGCTACTAGATTTGACTCCCTGTAGGTTGTAATTTCTAATCCTTGGGATTCGGGAGCAGCATTGTTCTCTTGCTTTGACTTTGGTGAATGGCAAGGTGTAAGGTCAAAGGCCCCAGCTGGTCCCACAAATAAGTCATCCGACTCTTCATAATCACTTTCAGCAGCCTGTAACCCAGGACAAAAATTGGAGGTGTCGTTAAGGTTGTTGTAATCATAGTCTTCAATTTCTTCATATTGCTCAGTTCCTGTCTTCTGGGCCTGGGCCATCTTAAGTAACTTGATGCCTGGCTTGAGATGCAGCTGGACGAGATTATTGACCTCATAGTGGAAATCTGTAGGAAGAGTGGTGGCTGTCCAGTTCTGATTCTCCAAAGTGGACTTGGTCAGAATGGTAGCAGCCTTTGTTTTCCGAAAATTTACATCAAAGTTAACATCTTGTTCAAAGTCGATTTCAAAATCTTTCTTTGTACTTTTTTTTTTTGTTGTTGTTCTCTGACTGTAAGGAAGCATCTTTTTTGTGTTGAGGTCTGAAGTGCCAGCCCACATCGACATGGTGTAAGGACTGAAATAGGAATATTCTCCAGGCTTCATGGATAGAAGGGGGCACATGGTCCTAATGTCTCCATCCCCAAGGGGAATGATATCTTCCTGGCAGCTCTGAACCTGGCAGGGTTCCTGCCAGCTTCTGAACTCTTCGTGATTCCCAACTGTGGTGTGGTCGGGTTCATTGTGGGCATCAAAGTCGTCCTCCAGGGGCCCGTCAAGGAAGTCCCCGCAGTCACTCTCCTCCACCTCAGCGTTGACATCAAATACCTGGTCATTCTTCTTAAACTTGTCTACCAGGGCTGACACAAACTCATTATGTGTATCACTGTCCCACTTTGTAAACTGGAATCCTTCCAGGGAGGGGCAGATCTGGCGACTTTCCACACACTGCTGTAAGGGGGCTTTTAAATCTGCCATTTCCACCCAACCTAAATCAGGCAGCTCAAGAGCTTCTCCAGTGGGGAGCATCTGCACGTCGGAAGGAAAAAGGAGCTCACTTCGATAGTCGTGGCAGTGGAGGGTAGAGAGAAACACCCCTGTTGTGCTGCACTCATCAAATGAGGCTGCAGTCCTCTGAAACATGGGGTGAATCTCATATTTTCAATCTGCTTCAGGGGTATTGAGGTTGTTAACATTCTGCTCGATGGTTTTGTATAAGTGTTTCTTTTTTGGCTTTGGTGCTTTTTTGGCTGTTCCCATTTCAGTAACACTTCCACCTGTACCAGAGCTCTCCCTTTCTTCAGGAGCATCTTTGCCTAATCCTCCAAGGACTCTGTATACATCGGCATGAACAGCATCCATACGCACTGTGTAAATCTTGGTGATGGCATCCAGTGTGCCAGCAGCTACTTTAAAGTTGGTCAGTTCAGTGTCTTTCTCTTTAAGAATCTCTGACATAAAATCAATCATGTGCAAGCCAAAAGCATTCTTGGTAGTGATTTTATTTTCCGCAGATAATTTTATACAGGTGGAGTAATGTTCTGTTATCTGTGTATTTGTAAATTTAGAGATTGTAGCTGAACTATCAGTATTCCTATTAGAGGGAGAGGCTAACAAATGAGGTGAGTCTGTGCTGAACTGCAGGTTAAGGACCCTGGAGTGCCTCCGTTGCAGTCGCTCCTTTTCATCATCATTCTGTGGAAAGTCTTCAAGAATCGGGGTGCCAGGAGTACTAAGAGGGGCCTTCCTTGGCAGAGGCATTGAGAAGACCCGATCCAAAGGTGAGGCGACACTACAGGGGAGTCTATTGGTCTCTGAAGCAGAGTTGTTCATTGTAACTGGGCAGGGAGGTCCCATCCTTTTCTGTCCTCTATAATAAGTTGAATAAATTTGGCATCAGCTCTTCTCTGAATTTTTGGCAAAATTCACCAGTAAAGCCATCTGGACCTAAAATTATTTTGTTGTGTGTTTTTTAATGACCTGATCAGTTTCTTCTTTTGTTATTGGTCTGTTCAAGCTTTCTATTTCACTCTGTGCTATTTTAGGTAGCTTGTGTTTTTCTAAAAATTTATCTGTTTATTCCAGATTTTCACATTTGTTGGAGTACAACTTCTCATAGTAGTTTGTCATTGTCCTTTTCATTTCTGTTGGTTCTGTTGTGACATCACCAATATAATTTCTTAAGTGTGTTATTGGTATCTTCATCCTCTTTTTTCTTGTTAGATTTGCCAATAGTTTGTCAATTTTATTAAACCTTTCGAAGAACCAGCTTCTTGTCCTATTGATTCTTTCTGTTGTTTTGCTGTTTCTAATTCATTTATGTCTTCTCTAATCTTTATTATTTCTTTTCTTCTGGTGAATGTAGGCTTACTTTGCTCATCTTTTTCTAATTGTTGAAGATGTTGTCTTGTCCAGTTAATCCTTTAATCATGAGATAATGTCCTTCTATGTCCTTTATGCTGGCTTTTTCCTTAAAGTGTGTTTTATCAGAAATTAATATTGCCACTCCTACTCATTTTTTATCGCTATTAGCTTGCTATATTTTCCCCCTTCCTTTAACTTTTAATGTATGTTTGTCTTTGTGTGTAAGGTGTGTCTTTTGTAGATAGCATATTGAAGGATCCTGCTTTCTTATCCATTCTGCTACTGTCTATCCATTGACATTCAACATATCTATCCATTGACATTCAACATAATTATGAATTGATTGCAGTCATTTTCTGTGTGTGTGTGTTTGTGTGCATGTGGTACTGCTGGTTTCTTTGTTCCATATGTTTTCTTGTGCTGAGTTCTTTATTCTGCATGCTTTTTCTTGCCAATTTCTCCATAGTTTTAATGTTTACAAAATCTTCATGGATTTTGATTCGATGTGAAAATGTATTCACTTTCTTTGAGGTTACTCTATGATTTATTAGTTTCTTCCCCATTTTAAAACAGTCTGTTTTATCTTGAAATCTACTTGACTTCCTAACCATTTGGAATTCTGTAACCATACTTTCGCCTCTTTTTGCTTTGTAGTTGTCTTTATTATAGATTGAGATGTCTGATTCCCTATTTTCAATCTTGTAGTTTTGTTTTACTCTGGATACTTTTATGTCTGGATTGAATTCTGGGTGGTGTTGCTGTGTAAATCAACCTTCAGTTGTCTGCTGTTGCTGGTCCTCAATCCAAAGGATTTCTTTTATCATGTTTTTGTAAAGTTAGTTTGCGTTTTTACAAATTCCTTTAATTATTGTCTATCTGAACATGTTCTCATTTAGCAGACATATTTGTGGGACAGTTTTACTGGATATACGATTCTTGGTTGGCAGTTTCTTTCTTTCAGTGTATTGTCTATATCTCCCCCATTGCCTTCTTGCTTGCATGATTTCTGCTGAGAAATCTGAGCTTAATCTTAATTGTTTTCATTTGTAGGTATCATTTCATTTTTCCTGAGCTGCTTTCAGGATTCTTTCCTTGTCTTTGATTTTAGAGAGTTTGATTATAGTATGTCTTAGTGATTTTCTTTTGGGGTTCTATCCTGCTTGGGGTTTGTTCCGTTTCAAATACTTGTCTTCTCATCTTTCATGATGCTAGGGAAGTTCTCTTCCAGCAGTTCTTCGACTATCTTTTCTGTGCTTTTCTTTGTTTCTTCCTGTCCTAGAATTCCACTCATCTGTATGTTATTCCTCTTCATGTTGTCTAACAAAAATCTTATGCTTTCTTCAGAGTTTTATTTATTTATTTTTTTCTGATTGTTCATGTAGCTTACTGGTATTGAGAGGTTTATCTTCAAGCTCACTAATTCGGGCTTCCATTGATTCAAATTTACTCTTTTGCTCTTTCAGTGTATTGTCAATTTCTGATATCTTAGTATTAATCTTCTGGATTTCTGTTTACAGGTTTTGTTTTGTGTCCAATCATTTATCTATTTTGTTTGACTGTTCTGAATTCTTCCTTTTCCTTGACTTTATTATTTATCATAATTCTCCTGAATTCTTTTTCTCCTGAATTCTTTTTCAGGTAGTTCCAGTGCTTCTTTTTCCTTAAAAATATTTTCTAGCTCTGCCTCTTGGTTGTTTATTTGAACTACTCTGTTTTATTTCTTCATGTGAGCAGAAATTGTCTCCTGATTTTGAGGCATTGTGGTGTTGCTGTATTTGTATTGTGTTGACAAATGCACGTTTGTTTGTTCTTAGGCACTCACCAACTGCCTTCTGGTGGGTATGATCAAAAGATAAGTTTGCATGCTGTTCTCTGTGCAGTTCAGTTCAGGGTGGATTTAGCTGATGTCAGTTGTTGTCATTGTTCCAGTGTATATAGTAGCTAATATTAACGCTAGGAAAATTGTTGGGGCTTTAGAGGGTATGACTGTGACTGACTGTATGGCTGCACTTGATATCTCCTATCAGGTGAGGCAAGAAGAGAAAACACACCTATAAGAAAGAAGAGCAAACCATCCAGCAAACAATGGTGAAAAAATAAAATAGTAGTTGAGAAAGAAGAAGAAACAACAAAAACAAAAACAAACTGACTACTGCTTTTACACCACCAATAAGCATTATGCCTCTGCATCACCTACTCACCTCTTGCCTTTACAGCTGTCTGGGAAAGTTCGAGATGGTCCTGCTCTGCCAGTTTGCTCTGTGTAGATAACCAGTGTTTTGTTTCATTCTTTCCTTTCTCCTTTCCTTTCCTTTTTCCTTTCCTTTCCTTTCCTTTCCTTTTTCCTTTCCTTTCCTTTCCTTTCCTTTTTCCTTTCCTTTTTCCTTTCCTTTCCCTTTCCCTTTCCCTTTTCCTTTCCTTTCCTTTCCTCTTTCCCTCTTCTCTACCCCACATGTCCATTCAGCCACTCCTTCTAGTGAGATCTAGTGAAGGGATAGCCAGGGCTGACTGCAGATTTGGAGCAGGGCCAGCCTACTTGGGATTATTGTGGATAGTTCACTCCCCCATCTGTGTGACTCACAACCTCAGAGTTCACCTCTGAGCTAGCCTCTGAGGTGTAAATGGAAGCTTCTCTGGGGGTATATGCTGGTGGATGCAGGTCTTGCCTCTGGTTACCAGGGGAGTATGGGGAACCAGAGGGGAAAAGAAAAAAAATCACACCTTTATCTCTGCAGTCCACAGGTAGGTTTCTGCAATGTGAATATGTTTTCTTGTCTCTGAAGCTGCTCACAAACATCCCAAGATCACTGCAGTAGGTCCCATAGACAGCTCAGCAGTCACCTCCTTTTTAAAAGCATCTACTTAATGCTCCTTCCTCTGGTAGCGTAGTGGTTACGAATCGGGCTGCGAACCTTAAGGTCAGCGGTTCGAAACTACCAGCTGCTCCGCGGGAGAAAGATGAGGCTTTCTACTCCCGTAAGGATTTACACCCTCGGAAACCCTGTACAGGGTCGCTATGGGTCGGAACCGACTCGATGGAACTTAACAACAACAACAACAAATGCTCTTTCCTATTAAGCACGCCTCAGTCCACTTCTCTGTCCCTACATTGGAAGCTCATAGTTCCAGGATCATCCTTTGCATCTGACTTATCTGGTGTTCCAAATCCTTGCTGCAGAGTGTTCACACAGTCTTTCTGTCTAGTCTGCCATCTTACCCCACCTTTCAATAGCTTCACATGCTTGTGAAAGATGGACAATGAATAAGGAAGACCATAGAAGAATTGATTCATTTGAGTTATGGTGTTGGAGTAGAATATTGAAAGTACCATGGACTGCCAAAAGAACAAACAAATCTGTGCTGAAAGGAGGATAGATAGAATATTCCTTAGTAGCAAGGATCTATGGAGCTTCTTAGATGGTGAAGCCTTGTCTCATACTATCAGGAAGGACCAAGCCCTGGAGAAGACATCATGCTTGTTAAAGTGGAGAGTCAGTGAAAGAGTAAGATCACCAACAAGATGGATTGACATAGTGGCATCAGCAGTGGACTCAAGTGTAACAATTGTGAGGATGGTGCAGGACTGGGCAGTGTTTCATACTTTTATGCATAGAGTCACTATGAGAGGTAACCAACTCAACAGCACCTGACAACAATAATATTTTTATAACAATACTTTTTGACTTACCCTTGTATTTGTGCCATGCAGTAGTGCCCCTATTTTTTCTTTGGTGAGTTTTATAATTTTAGTTTTTGCATTTAGGTCTTCAATCCATTTTGAATTCAATCCATTTTGAATTAGTTTTTGTATATGGCAAGAAATATGGATCTTGTTTCATTTTTCAGTAAATAGATAACTAGTTTTGCAAGCCACCACTCGTCTGTCAGTTTGTCATACTGTGGTGGCTTGTGTGTTGCTGTGATTCTGAAAGCTATGCCATCGTACTGTGGTGGCTTGTGTGTTGCTGTGATTCTGGAAGCTATGCCACGAGAAGCTGGGTTATATGAAAAACAATGTGGCATCAGGATTGGAGGAAGACTCATTAACAACCTGCGACATGCAGGTGATACAACCTTGCTTGTTGAAAGTGAAGAAGACTTAAAATACTGGTGAATATCAAAGATCACAGCCTTCGATATGGATTGCATCTCAATGTAAACAAAACAAAACAAAACAAAAATCCTCACCACTGGACCAATAAACAACATTCTTATCGATGGGGAAAAGATTGAAGTTGTTAAAGACTTCATTTGTCTCGGATCAACCATCAACACGCATGGAAGCAGCAGTCAATAAATCAAACGACGTATTGCATTGGGCAAATCTGCTGCACAAGACCTCTTTAAAGTGTTGAAGAGCATAGATGTCAGTTTGAGGGCTAAGGTGTGCCTGACGCAAGCCATGGTATTTTCAATAGCCTGATATGCATGCAAAACTTGGATAGTGAATAAGGAAGACTGTAGAAGAATTGATGCATTTGAGTTATGGTATTGGAGGAGAATATGTATCATGGACTGCCAAAAGACCAAATAGATCTGTGTTGGATGAAGTGCTCAGAAGATCATCCATTTTAGAAGTATCAGAAGATACTTCTTGAAAGAAAGACTGACAGAAAAAATACAAAACAATAATGGCAGTCTGACTGATTACTACAAGATCAAGCAAGTTACTTGCCCAGGAGCCATCAAGGCAAGTGGTTGGGTCCCTTCAGGGAAAACCCCCTTCCAAGACTAAAACTCAATGGGAATACATAAGCAGACATGTGCTCTGATTGGTGACCATGTTCATCACTGATAAGGGGAAGTGAGAGCAAAACAGCAATGAAGCTGTGAGCTAAGCCCTACAACATTCAATAGACTCCTGTGAACCTGGGTGAAGACCTGGTTGCCAGCAGTTTGGCAAGACCTGGGGACTCTTGGGCCCAGAGTCAGTGACATAGCCACAAAGGATTAGAGTGGGGAGTGAAGCGTCCAGCAGATAAGAAGAGAGGATATATGGATAAGAACACCCACACTTGCAGATAATACCCACTTGACATGGCTTCAATGACGGGATGATCAGAACTCAACTAGAAGAAGAAAGAAGAGGAAAAAAAGAGTAATCTGATACAATTTGATGAACTTGACCTATACCTATGGATGCAGTAGCTCAAAAGAGGGAACAAATCTTTACAACAAGGATCATTCCCACCCCCTCATACACAGAGTAGACAGGGATGGGCAACTTGGACATTGGCTACCCAAAATGGGGGGGGGGGGGCTTCAAAGGCAAGAAATGGCTGGCTTACAAGCTTTCAAAAGGGAGCCTAGATACAGAGGGCACGGAGGAAGGTAGAATCTCCACTGAGTAATATCCAATCTATCTGCATGGGGGGGGAGGTTGATGAAAGGAGATGGGGATAGGTCTCTTGTGGTACAATAGTGAATAATTGTTTTCAGGACTTGCTGTGAGGGTTGGACATGTAAAGGTAGACGTTGTATAGCAAAAAGAGGGGAGTGATTGATTTTGCAGTCCAGGACCAGAGATCCTTGGGACCATCAAGGGTGAAGAGCGGAGTGCGGGACCCTACCCAGAGAAACAGTGACACCAGAGATGGAGGCAGAGACAATGACGTGGAGAGATGGAGTGGCTGGGAACTCTAGACCCAGAGAGGGAGAGGGGCTGTTTGCTGATGACCAGGGGGCAGGCTTGCAGGGTATACCCTTTGGTTGGTTGATGATGCATGGAGGAGATTGTAACCATGGCAAGGAAACAATACACGATAGAATGAATGTAAAGCTAATGTTCTCCCATGTAAACTATCACATAATTCACAATAAAACATTAAACAAAAGGAGAGAGAAAGATATGGAGAATGGTTGAATTGATAAGAAAACAAGATCCTTCAATGTGCTGTCTGCAAGAGACACACCTTACACACAAAGACAAAACCAGACTAAAAGTCAAAGGATGGAAAAAAATATACCAAGCTAATTGCAATAAAAAATGAGCAGCATAACAGATAAAGAAAGACATTATCTTATGATTAAATGGTCAATTGAACAATATGACATAACCATAATAAAAATCTGTGCTCCCAATGAAAGAGCTCCAAAATATATAAAGCAAACTATTAGATTTGAAGAAAGAAATAGACAAATCTACAGTAATAGTGGGCGATTTTAATACACCACTGTCAAAAATGGATAGAACAACCAGAAAGAAACTCGACAGAGGAACTAAACAACACAATCAGCCAATTGGACCTCATAGATGTGTACAGATCATTCAACCCAAAACAGTACAATGCACATTCTTTTCCAGTGCACATGGAACATTCTCCAGAATAGGCCACAAAAAAGCCTCCATAAATTTACAAATATCAAAATACTACAAAGCATCTTCTCAGACCACAATGCTATGAAATTGGAAATCAACAATAGGAAGACCAAGGAAATAAAGTCAAATATATGTAAACTGAATAACACCCTGCTGAAAAGTGACTGGGTTGTAGAAAAAATAAAATGTGAATTCACAAAGTTCCTAGAAACAAATGAGAACGAAAACAGAACATACCATAATCTTTGGGACACGGCAAAAGAAGAATTTATTGCAATAAATGCACACATCCAAAAAGAAGAACCAAAATCAACACATTAACACAACATCACTAACAATTAAAAACAGACCAGCAAAGTAAACCTACAGTCAACAGAAGAAAGGAAAAAAGAAAGATTAGAGCAGAAATAAACGAGATTTAGAAAACAGAAAAACTATAGGAAGAATAAATAGAAGAAGAAGCTGGTTCTTTGAAAGAATTAATAAAACCGACAAGCCATTGGCAAACCTAACAAAAGAAAAGAGGAAGAAGGCATAAATACTATGCATAAGAAACCACATGGGTGACATCACAACAGAACCAATAGAAATGAAAAAGATAATAACAGAATATTATGAAGAGTTGTACTCCAATAAATTTGAAAACCTAGAGGAGATGAATACATTTTTAGAAAAGCACGACCTACCTATACTTATACAGAGTGAAGTAGAAAACTTGAACAGACAAAGAAAGAAATTGACCAGGTCATCAAATAACTCACAACCAATAAAAGTCCAGGCCCAGAAGGCTTCATTCACTACTCAGTTTTACCAAACATTCAAGGGAGAGCTGTCACCAATTCTCAAATTAATCCAGAATTTAGAAGAGGATGGAAAACTCCCTAATACCTTCTATGAAGCAAGCATAACCCTCATACCAAAACCAGGGAAGGACATCACTAAGAAAGAAAATTATAGACCAATATCCCTCATGAACATAGATGCAAGAATTCTCAACAAAATCCTAGCCAACAGAATTCAAGAACACATCAAAAAAATAATACATTATGACCAAGTGGGATTCATACCAGGGATGCAAAGATTGTTCAACATTAGAAAAACAATCAGTGTAATCCACCATATAAATAAAAAAAGGAAAAGAACCACACGATCATATCGACTGATACGGCAAAGGCATTTGACAAAATCCAACATCCATTCCTGATAAAAACACTCAACAAAGTAGGAATTGAAGGGAAATTCCTCAACATAATTAAAAGCATATGTTCAAAATCAAGAGTCAACATCACTCTCAATGGAGAGAAACTGAAAACCTTCCTCTTGCGAACAGGAATCAGACAAGGTCGTCCTTTATCACCACTCCTATTCAAGATTGTTTTGGAAGTCTTAAGCCAGAGCTGTAAGGCAAGATAGAGAAATTCAAGGCATCCAAATTGGCAAAGAGGAGATAAAACACTATTTGCAGATGATATGATCCTATACATAGAAAACCCCAAAGTCTCATCAGAAGAGCAAGAGCTGAATATGGGGCCCTATGTAGAAAGGCAGCAACACCAGAGATGGAGGCAGAGATGAGGACATGAGAAAATAGTGCAGCTGAGAACTCTAGCCTCATGGTAAGAGAAAGGCTCTGTGTTGATGGTCAAGAGGCAAGCTTGCAGAATGTGCCCTTTGGTTGTTTAAATGATTATCCCTGAGTGTTTTTGTGTATATTCCCACCCCCAAACAAACAAACAAAAACAGAGGGAATAGAAGTAAATAGACAAAGTTGAGAAGGGATGGGAAGGTGTATGGAATGGAAATAGGAACCAAAGGGAGGAAGCAGCATAACTTGTTGCATGGAGGAAATTGCAATCATTGAGATGAAACAAAGCATATGATTTGTTGAATGTAAAACTAATGATCTTGTCTGTAAATTTTCCCTGTTGAATGATAATGCACAGAGGAGATTGTAATCATTGCAATGGAACAAACAATGAGTGTAAAACTGATGTTCTCCCATATCACTCAATTCACAATAAAAACTTAAAAAAAACAAAACAAGAAAACCTCATGAGTGGCCATCTAAGGTGCAGCTATTGGTCTTTCCATGTGTGGAAGAAAGAAGAGTGATGAGAAATGAAGAGGCTTGGAACCAATTAGTCCAATAAACTAATGGAACATGTGAACATCAGTCTCCAGGATTCTAAGACCAGAAGAACTAGATGATGCCTGGCTACCACTAACAACTGTTCTGAAAGGAATCACATTAGCGGTTCTCAGATACAGTGGGAGAAAATGTGGAACACAACTAAAAAAAAAAAAAAAAAAACAACTACAAAAAAAGAAACCAAGGTTGGCCCAGGAT